>NC_067225.1:5757500-5867500 GCF_019924925.1 Ctenopharyngodon idella
ACTACCTCTTTGCATTCAAGTGCTTTGTTGTCAGAATGAACAGGAATCATGGATGACACCATATTCTTGCCTGTTTATTGGGAAAATCTTATTAAAGCAAAAATTATATTTAGTGTCCCATGCATTGACAACCACATAAACATTCGTAACGCTATCTAGATTGTCCACTTGCTGACAATTCTGTAATTCTGGTCAAATGCTGGCTATTTTCGCTGTGTATAAAACATACAATACACTTTGAATGATTATTCATATATGTAATATGCACTACATTGATCATAAGACAAGACAATCTAGCGGTTGTTGGAAAAAACTCTAATAAATCATACCTGTCACAGCAGTATTTCTCACCTCCACCAAGTTTAAAGTTTATGGCACGCCCAACTCGGGAATTTGGGTATCAAAATTATTTCCGAACTTCCAACTTTTTTTAAAAATTTTTTTAGGGTTACACTTTATTCCGATGGTCCACTTTATACATTCTACTGACTATACGTAACTTTGCAACTATCAACTAACTCTCATTAGAGTAGTAGTAGTCTGTTAGGTTAGGTTTAGGTGTTAGGGTTCGGGTTAGTAGAATAAGTTGACATGTAGCTGCAAAGTAACTTATAGTCAGTAGAATGTCTATTGGGGAGCATCAAAATAAAGTGTTAGCAGATATTAAGCAGACAGTCTACTAATACTAATGAGAGTTAGCTGACTTGTAGTTGCAAAGTTGCTTATTGTTAGTAGAATGTCTAAAGTGGACCACCAAAACAAAGTGTTACTGTTTTTTTTATCACATTATATATATATATATATATAGAGAGAGAGAGAGAGAGATAAATTACACTAAACAAATGTGTTAAACTGATGGTGCTAGCATTTACTCTTCAGATGTTTTACTTTGCAGGCATAAGGCATCCATCTGTCAATCTCCTGCGGCATCATGTGCTGGCCTGCGCCCGCACCCAAACGG
This sequence comes from Ctenopharyngodon idella, assembly GCF_019924925.1. NCBI lineage: Eukaryota > Metazoa > Chordata > Actinopteri > Cypriniformes > Xenocyprididae > Ctenopharyngodon > Ctenopharyngodon idella. The sequence goes on from NC_067225.1 coordinate 5,758,462, forward strand.
CGTCCATGCCAAATCTCCTCAGCGACTTTGACGTGCGGCTACCTCTCGCACTCTCTGTCCCTCTTATTTCATATTTCTTGACGTGTGGAGATGTGAAATTGACGAAGTGTTTAAGAACACGCTGAGGAGGACAGTGTAAACTTTGAGAAGACCTTAAGTAGCCTGACAGCTAGACGTAAGGAGCAGAGATGCTGAGTGACAGCGGTTTTCCGCATGCCTGACCCACTCCTCCACCCACCTCCAAGAATACTAAAGGAAAGGAAGTGGAATGAACTCTTTATTTAACTTCATCCACAACTCAACAACCTAAATATGAACTCCAACATTTCTTACTGAATTCCCCCAAGACTGAATTATCTGCTTTGTTGTCCATAAGGATTTTTAGAGAAACTGGGAAAGTTGATAGTCAACTGAATGCTTTCCTGAGGTCTAAAAAAAGAGCTACCTCTGATACATAAAATGTCCATTAGCTAGAGCTCAGTTTAAGCACATAAGAAAATGTTATTGCTCATTGGTTGCTTTTTTGTAACTTACATGTGGTTTCATTTAAATATTAATGTTATATCAGATCTATACATAAAAAAGACAATAATAAGACAGTTGTAAGAACAGAGCAATAAAATCAACAAGGCAGCAGACCAGAACATGTAGTCTTGCGAGAAATTGAGGAGAAATGTTTGAGATCAAATTGGAAAAACATCCGTGTCAACATTTTTGCAAATCGCAAAATACGTATCAATACATACATATCACTGCAGTTTTTAACAGAATGAACACTAGAGGCAGTAAAACAGCAAGTACTTTTAATCGTTTTCACACAAAATTATGATTACAGGGGCAGATTGTGGGTATTAATAAAGACTTGTTTTCACATGGCTCCTTGCACAATTATGTTATGACCTCAAAACACTTTTTACCATAGTGCATGATTTGTAAACAAATATATTTTGGAGTTTGCATCACTTACCCAGCTCCATATATTCAGTTTTACTGACGTAATAAGCTTGCTCAATAGCTCAGCTGGTACAGAATTGTACTTGCGATGCGAAGAGCTCAGGTACGAATCCCGTGAAAGACGAGTCGCGGTAAAAGAGCTCAAAGAAAACAGTTCAAAAACAAGCTGAAATGCCATTTTTGTCACATTTGCTTTTGTTAACACTGTCGGGTAGGTTTAGGGTTTAGTGCAGGTGTACATTATTAAACGTGATGGAGCATTTTAGCGCCACTCACTGGACATTTTAATTCAGAACTGCGGTGATATACGTACAAACTCCAACGTAATAAATCTTTGCCATATTCACGTTCATCTGTTCCCGAAAAAACTAAACATGCTTTTAGCGCCACTCACTGGACATTTCACTTTGAAACTGCCACAAACATGCACGACGCAACATATTTTGAGTTTTGCAAAAATGTTAACACAGGTATGTTTTTCTAATGAGCCTGGGCTGTCGAATCAAGATCTCTGACTTGATTGCATATTTTAGTACCATTACAAATCTGAGCACAGTACAAGACTCTTCTGACACTTCAGAGGAGACACGTGTTAGTTCTTTTCTCAGGAGAAAATTTTGACATGAGCTCAAGTCTCCATTTTATCTCACTTCCATCTGAAATATTAAAGAGATCTCATTTATGATTTCTCCTTCCTATATGAAGCTGACAGAGAAGCAGAAACCAGAAGAAAGAGAGATTAGAGAAACTGTGAGGGTTAGACAGACAGATAGATGAATTGACTCACATACAAATGAATGAATGGCAGAATGACAGGGAAAGAAACACTGACAGAGTGATGAAACAAGAAATCCTGTAATGGATAGACTGATTTAAAAAAAAAAAAAAAAAAAAAAAAAAAAAGCAACACCACAATTCAAATCACTGAGAATTTGAAAAAGAATTGTGGAAGAAAATGAATTTCAGTTGCATAAGTGATGCATTTGCAACATCACCCAGTTTCATTATATCACTTCGTGTTTGTTGCTGTCGCGTGGTTTGGGTTTGGAGCTCCGTCAAGTTGATTTTTAATCATTATATCACCTTTATATCAATTTTATAAACATCTTTTTTCTCTTTTTAGAGCAGGTGGACATATCCCTGATAGTATTCTATATCGAAAACAATCAGATTGCTTTGATATCGCTACTTTTATCCCACTAGCCTGTTAGAATCACTAGCGTGATCTCGGCTACTGCTTGTCTTGTTTACACTCTTCTCACTCAGGAAATTACGGTTCATCTGTTCTAATGGCAAATGTATCAGATGTGTGTCTACCTTTGAGTGCAGATGAGGACACGTTCGAGCTGCACATGATGCAGTTGGAGCTGGAGGCCGAGGAGAAGCAAATCCAGGACCTACTAGAGAAGCAGGCCGAGCTAAGGGAACGGTGATCAGCACTAGAAACATCATGGGCTGACGTTCACAAGTCAGTGGTAAGTAATGTTATCACTCCGACCTCCTCTACTCTGTGTCTTTCTCTTCACAGGGCCTGTGCACCCAGAACGCGATCATCCCAGGTCTCCTTCACTCCAACGGGGACACATCATGGACCATGGGTGCTTCAGCAGCGGAAGGCACGAGCCAGGCCCCGGACGAGAACCTCTCCCCCTCTGCCCCCGGTCTTCGAGATCTCCAACTGGAACCGCTTCACCCCTCTTCACGTGAAGGAACTATGATCGTCGGTGACTCCATCGTTCGTCACGTCCACGCTACCTAAAGGTCAGTGTGCAGTCACTGCTTTCCTGGTTCTCATGTTCTTGATATCGCTGCACTGTATTTAACCGATATTCTATCGCCCTACAATCCATCATGCTCTTTAACATAAAAAAAAAAAAAAAACTCTGGACTTTTGGTTGTACCTAAGATATCTACATCCACTAAAGGAGGGAGAGCGTTTTCACATTTGGCTCCTAAACTCTGGAATAGCCTTCCTGATAATGTTCGAGGCTCAGACTCAGTTTAAATCTAGATTAAAGACATCTCTTCAGCCAAGCATTCACATAATACATAACCTTGTACTCCAGTTATATCAGATCAAATGCACATGATTATCTTTGCTTAATGTTAAGAACAGCAGCTACGCTAATTATTTTCCATTTGCTTTTCTGTTTTATCACTGGAAAATAGATCGTCCATTCAGGAATGATGATGTCTGTTGATAAATTGTAGTCTTGATGTGGTGTGGCATTATGATATATCGGTGGCATTCTGGCAACAAAAAATGAAATATTTCAGCAGGACTTTGAAACCGGCCACAAAGTTCAAAAGTGTGTCCCTGATATACTGGAGGTGAGCAGATTGTACTGTTGCATTGTTCTTATTCTTAGTTGGTGTATTTATTTATTTTTTTATAGAAAACAAAATGTGTCAGTGAAAGGTTGTGTTGTTCTTTTTTGACACCTGTGTGAGCAGATGGAGATAAGCACACCTGCATAAAGGAAGTTGGAATACTTAGAAACCCGAGAATGTATGTTACGTCTCTCAAGATGGCACCCTGGAGTTCACAGAGGGAGGCGACAACAAAACACACACACCGCAATGGCTTTTGACTGGAAGGCAAACTCTGACACATTGTGTCTCACACTTTCCACCACCACAACGACTTTAAAAAGTAAGAAAAGAACTAAGCTTTCTAGAAGAGAAATAACACAAGTCCAAGCTCAACCTAAAAGAGGCCACATGTCCAAAGAAAGAAAGAAAGAAACAAAGAAACAAAGAAAGAAAGGTAAGAGTTCACTAGCTTTCACCAGCGAAATCTAAACTAGATCTCTGTCATATTCCCTACAGCCTTCTTAATGAGATAAAATAGTTAACTAAATTACCACACCGCTCAATACTACAACACTATGGATTCTTCATATATTCAGCACTGAACTGTGTTTGCAGTGAGATATGATAGAACATCTCAGAAGAACTGAAAAACAGATTGATTTCTTTCAGTTTTATTTTTTTTATTTATTTTTTTTTTTGGTCTACAACATATTTCTCCACTAGCAGAAAATGAAATTGGCATTTCTGTTTAAGCCTCAGCGATTGATTTCTCACCCACTGTGTGGCTTGTAATAAGACATGAAAGAGAAAATCTTTCAGCCTTTAAGAGGAAAAAAAAAAAAAGTTGAAGTATCCACTTCATTCATTCATTTATTTATTTATTTTTGCATATTAACCAAATCAGCTGTAAGGTTCGTGAGACTGTCTCTATACTTTCAAGAGCACCGATTCCTTAATCACATGAAGTTTGTGTCATCATAGAGGTTTATGATCAAGTTCACCATTTAGAGCATCTCAATGTATCATAATGCATGAATCAAACGAAATTTGGAAGAATGTAGAATGTAGAATCCATTGGTAAAGTGGCACAAATAAAATAAAAACATTGTGCTTTAAAACACAGTTTGAGTTCTTTATTGGCATCATTGAGAAAAATAATTGAATTACTGTATTTGAGAAATTCAACTACTCTATTTTATACATATATACATTTAAATATTATATATATATATATATATATATATATATATATAAACATTGCATACAGTACTGTCAAAAGTAGCCTAAAGCTACAGTATTTGGCTATTGGTTAAGTGTGTTTTTACACTTGTGGTTCAGTTCTCTTGAATCTTTTGTTCTAGACCAAAATAGAAAATGATACATTTAGTCTTCACACTTAGCATTCACACTGTCATTTTTAACAATGAACCTAAAGGTACAACACAAAAAAGGCATTTATGATGTATATTTTGAAACAGAACTTACCAAACATCCAAAACAATGCTGTGGGCTAAATGCACTCGTTGTATGCATGTACATATGATAGTATTTTTTTCAGCTGAGAACTAGTGAAGAGCTTATAAAATGTGTAAAGGATTTCAAAACAGTGCCAGGAATTCCTCTGTTGAACACACAAACTAAGATCTGCTATAAGAAGACACAGTTCCAACTCCTGTATCGAACTGTAATGAACAACATTCCAACTATGATGAGAAAAACCAGGTGTGCTTGTGCATTCTGTCCTTTTTAGGGTCACATCTTGTGACATCACATCCTGTTTTGGGTTCGTTCAGATGTCTTTGGTCCGTGTTGCCTTCATATTTCAGTCGAACCGCAGCATAGTTCATTTCGAAGCGGACTAAAACCAACTTTTTTAGTACTCTCGATCTGCTTGTTTTGTGCGCACCAAGGCTTGGATGGCAGCGTTCATACTTATTCAAATGAACCGCAGAAACAAAGCAATCGCGGCAGAGTTTGTTTTAATCGAACCAAACCTGCCAGGTGAACATACCCTAAAATTAACATTATAAAACAGACAGTTCCAGTCCTTGATTCTGATTGGCTGAACAGTGTTCGAAGCAGATGTAAATCACTCTACAAACATACACCTGTGACCTCATTACATCAGTTTTGTTGCTGAGTTTATTTTATGAATAAAATAAATATTAAAATAAATATTTTTATGGACTAACTGCTTCGAAGCTTTACGAATCTTTTGTTTCGAATCAGTGGTTCGGAGCGCCAAAGTCACGTGATTTCAGTAAACAAGGCTTTGTTTACACGATTCGAACCACTGATTCGAAACAAAAGATTCGTAAGCTTCAAAGAAGTATTTTGAAATCGGCAGTCACTAGATATTGTTGAAAAGTCGTTATTTTGTTTTTTTGGCGCACAAAAGTATTCTCGTCACTTTATAAGTAGAACCACTGTACTCACATGAACTGTTTTAAAAACGTCTTTAGTACCTAACTGGATCTTGAGAGGTTCAGTGACATTGCTGGCAATAGAGGCCTCACTGAGCCATCAGATTTCATCAAAAATATCTTAATTTGTGTGCCGAAGATGAACGAAGGTCTTACGGGTGTAGAACGACATGAGGGTGAGTAATAAATGACAATTTTCATTTCTAGGTGAACTAACCCTATAAGCCCAGTGATGCCGTCGTTTACAGTGAATTTAGAACAGCTAAGGAGCTTTTAAGCACTCCGCTATAAGCCCAAAAATTCACATTTTGAAAGTAAACAGGGTCCATTTTGATTTCATGTTGAAATAAATGCTTTAATATTTAATACTTCACTTAACTAACTTAACATTCAAAGACTATGTAACACACACTGAAGCATGTGACATTGCAATTGAGAGCTGCGTGTCATTAGTTATAGAGAAGGAATTCAAGAAATTTCCAGTGTTGGAATTCAAGCTGTTATGAAAGTGACAGAAGCAGCTGACTACAGAAAACTGATTTTATTCAGGGCAAGCAAACAGCACAATAAAATCATTTAAAATGATTCACCACAAAGAGTCATGTGAGTTAACCGTTGTGTCTCAGACAAGATAGAACTCCTACCACAAGACAAATGAGTGGCTGCGTTTTCTACAAAATTGGGTACACTGGATGTGTTCTTAGTGCAACCATTTATATCTTTCCCTTGACACGTCACCATGTTGCTTAGCCAATCTTTGAGTCATTATGCACAGAGGCCTCATTTTTCTTGGCCTGTGTGTCAACAGCCCCGGGCAAGTCAGTACCATGGGACAACAAACCCAAAGAGCCTATCCAGTATTGCAGATCTATTCACCTTGTCCCTCTTTCACCTTGACTTCAGTCAAATACACAAGCTGTATAACTACCTGTGAAAAACTTTAAAGCATACAAAAGGACCGAGGTGAGCCACAAGCATGAAATTGCGAGCTCAAAGAAAAGCTGTCAGTCGCGAGTTAATGGGATGTATTTACACGCGGTCAGTGGGCGAGACAAAAGCCACACTTCGGCTCGCTACACGTTAGGTGGTGAAGCTGGGACAAAGCAACATTATCTGCAACAATCGTGTTTGTGGATGAAAGTATTCGGACTATTACATGCTTGATCTGAACTGAAATGAATGAATAATACGGTAGGTAATCATCGACAAAAGCCATTTATTGTCCAATTAATTGTCTTAGAGGTGGTTACAATCCTCACGAAGGCACGGACGTGGAATACAAATGAACTGTGAACACATTCAGAGGACCCGTGTAGGAGAATAAAAGCAAAGCTAAAGTGCTGCTATTTATGAGAACTGAAGCTAAAGGATGAAGGTGCTAAACATGCTAAGATGTTTTTCTGCAGTCTGAAGGTGTTACCTGAGTTTCATGACCCCTTTTACAAAACACTGATACATTAGTTATGTTCCAAAACCTATTGCTATCAACCACCTAACTAATATTCCACCTCACAAGTGATTGATTTCCAGCACTTAAAGAGATAGTTCACCCAAAAATGAAAATTCTGTCATCATTTACTCACCCTCAAGTTGTTCCAAACCTGTATGAATATCATTCTTCTGCTGAACACAGAAGAAGATATGATTTGATGAATGTCGGTAACCAAACAGTTGATGGGTCCCACTGACTTCCAATACATGTTCTAATGCACATGTATGTTTTATAGTAAACAAATGCTACCAAAAATTGATTGGCTCTTTTAATTGACAGGCAGGACTTTTCCTACAGCTACCATATTAATCCTTTTACGGTATCTGATTTAATTTTCCAGAGACCATTAGAATGCATTCATAATTATGCTGCCTACTTTCTGGAACATCCTTTACATCAGAAGTGCACCCATGATGCTTTAAAATGCTCACTACTGTAGGTTTAGGTATCTACAATTTGTTACACAACCGTTATTGTCTTCTTGGTGTCCTGCAGTTTCTTGCACAAACACAAATACTGAAACACACATTATTTTTCTTCTTTTCCTGTCCTACTTTCTCCAAAGTTCACAAAAAAAAACCTATCTGTCATTGACTTACCAAACAAGCCCCTCATCACAGCTGGGTCAAGTGTTTACTTCTTTCCCTTCAACAACTGGTAGAAAGACAGGGACCCCTTGTGGGAGAGGTAGACCGTCTGTTTCCTCCATAAATCTCATTATGAGGTTTATGACCCCCGGTGTCAACGGCGCCTCCCTCAACAGGAAGAATCCACAAAGAAGAATCACCTAAGTACATCAACTTCCTGTCAGCATTCTTTTCCATTAGCTTAAGCGCTCATTTGACTTTAGCCCTCATGCACACAGCAGGAATAATTCAGAAGGTAAAGGACGAGCTGTCGGAAGGTCAGAAGTGGACATTCTGCTAACGCTAGCCTGGCAGCAATCACTCATCCTGATAAAAGGTCAAAGAATATGCCAGCGCAAACAGGCTTTTAATAAGCAAGATGGATGCCACATCGGACACATCAAGCTCTGTTCTCCATCAGAATCAATAGCCAGATTTATGCTCCCAGTGAGAATGAATCAGTTACCAATGTTATTATAGTTTAACATTTTCTAATTCTTTTTTTTTTTTTTATTATTATTATTATTTTCACACAATTGATTTCAGTTTAGTTTCAGTAATTGCCCATATACACACTTGTTTTTATACATATTAACTTCAGTTTTCACCTGAGCTGTAAATGCCATGCAATTAATCACAATGGTAATGTAAAAAAGTCATGTTAACTAAGAAAATAAGTCAATTTTATATTTTTAGAGCCCTACAAAAAAGAAAAGAACTGAGAACTGGTAAAACATCAACTATACTACTGTGAAATATCAGGGATGTATATGTTTTTTGCAAAATACACAGATACTTTTGAATTGTCGCCAATGGAGAAAGATGCGTTTTGCTGCCAGATGGTGTAGCTACCAGCAAGAGATGATGGGGTCATTCTAACCAACCAAACCATGACCCCTTGGCACAACTAACAGAAAACATTGGAGTCTAGGGGGCCATTATTGCAGTTTTAAAAGGAAAGACACCATAAAATGTCAGAAGAATATTAAATCCAACATGAAAGGAAAAGTCATCCGAACTATTTTGTAAATGCATGTTATAGATCTTATTCTGAAAAGATGCATCATGTATAGGAGTCAAAAGCTGCCTAGAGTTAATTAAATGCAACAAGTCATGTAAAAATGTAATAACTTTTAATGGAAAATTAAATAACATTTTATAAAACTTTGATAATTGCCTGAATCATTTAAACAACTGAGAAGATCAAAACTGAGGTGATCAAACTCATCTCAAGATCACTTATTTCATCTATGGCCAAAATTATGAAAAAAAGACATCAAGAATAGAAAATTATTGAAAATATCAGGAATGTCGGAATCAAAATGCGTAGTTTGTACATAAAAAAAATGTCTGTCAAAGCCAACACGTTGAACGGTGTTCACTAACCCAGAGAAGTTTTTCAATTGGATTGGCATTTATTCTCTTTAGCATGAGTATTCTGAGTATTTCACTCAGTTCCCTGATCATTCCGATTCAATTTCAGCAAGCGAAGAACAAATTTACACTCACGTGCATTATGTGTGTTAAGTACATTATCGTCTCTGACAGACAGGATGTTGAAGCCGCTCAGGCCGCCATTTTTACCCTCTTCTTGGAAAGCGATGATGAACATCTGGTAGTCTGGGTTTTCCCATGTAAAGGCCAGAGTATACTTCACTTTCCGCCCCTGGACGTGTCTCGCGCGCAGTCGTGTCCACACATCTGTCAGTTTTTAGTTATAATATTCCAACCGACAGCCAGCCTTATTATTGATGGATGTGATAACGTGCGTGAGGGGTGAACTATATTTGATTTTGGGGTAAATATAAAACGTGCTGGAGACATTCAAAATGCTTTTTGCGTATTATACTTATTCTATGGAATGAAGTTTCTTTCATGGCTTAAATAAACTACATGTTACTCAGAGACTGACATGTTTGGCTTGTCAAAAATGTTACATTCAGCTGTGACAAATTCATTGACTTTTGAAAATCAAGTTCATTTTTACCAGGAAAGGAGTGGTTTTGATGCACAAAGTTGTTTTTATTGTCACTTATAACAAAAATCTTTTATTTAAACCCAAGAAATGCAGATGCTGTTGTAAATAATAATGAAAAATTACTTTTTAAAATTGTTGTTCGATTATTACCCCTTAGCAGACTTTGCATGACCTTAATAGTCATAACTCGATTGTTCGGTGAAATATCAAGACTTCTCCAATCATTTAGTCCGCTTAAACCCCACCCTTTCTTACAATTTAGTGCAGTCATGCGTTCAGATCCAATTCCATTCCATCAAAAATTGACAGATAGAAACACCCTACATTTTTTCTTATTTATTTCTTCTGCACTAAATTGCCACATTGAACTGGCAGCCATGGTTTTAATGTACAATAACGCTGTTGGATACAAAAGAAACATCTCCGCAATGTCACAGTAATTTCTTTATCTTGAGGAGTTCAGTCCTCTTGTGGCCACTCGTCTCTAAATATACGTTAGAGGATTTTTCTCTAAGAGCTCTCTTGGAGTTGATAAGTATAAAGCTTCTGAGGAGAGCTGGGTCCTCAATGTCCCTATCAAATAGCCACTGCTCGTAAGGGCATGACCTAAAAGCATCCAAAAAGATGCTACACTGCTACACTTAACATGAACATATGCAGGGATTTTTTTGGTCAGCTGTTATTCTCTCAGGATCAAACATCCTCTGCTGGAAAGCTGTGCAGCCTCTCCCTCTCTAATCTAAAGACATCAACTTAAGTACCGCAAATGAGATCGTAACAGATGAAATATTAATATTTAGAAACCTCGTAACAATGTGTCCCGGATCATCCTAGAAGCCTTTGATATTATCTACACTCAGAGCCTTTAAACATCTCCCCTGATCATACGGCTGAAAGCTTGGGGTCATTAAGGGAGAAACCTCTCTCTGTATGATCGTCCCATTTACCTGATTGGAATCAGATGGGGCCACAATAGATCATGACAATATATTTAAAAAAAAAAAAAAAAAAAGCACAGATCCTTCATGAGAGCCATTTTATGATGGCTACCATGTACAGGGAATCACTGAAGAGGGGTTTTGTTCAATTGTCCGATTGAATCACAGGGGCGACGGGTCTGTTTTTGAACAGAGGATCTGCTTTTGAAGTCGTTCAAGGTCAAATGAATCACAACTCATTACTCAAAAAGAAATATTTAATCTGGTAAAATGAAATCCAAACCAGGTTTAGGGATCACATGCATTAGTCTAAATCAGAAAGCAAAGAATCTAATATGATTTGTTGCCTTTCTTTCTTAGGTAAAACAAAATAAAACAAAACAGGATGAAATAAATCCACTAAACATCTAAGACAAGGGTCAAAATGGCCCAGAATGCACTATGCAAGATTATAAAACCATATTTTATGTGCAGTAGTTATTGTAGGTTTTTAGTGGCGTATATCATTTCTTCCCCATTAGGAGAGGAAGACAAATTTGCATTTTAAAACCCGAAGTGCAGATATTACTTTCCACCACATACGTTCATTACACAAATCAACATTCTTTTCTGCACTCTTTTCTGTCTTTAATTTAACCCCTGCTGGGAAACCGTGTCAAGAATAAGTGATAGCTTAAAAATAATACCTCATTATTTCCCAAGAAAGTTACCTTGACTTCATCGGCTTCACTATTGATTAAAACGGTGTGGTCTTTTCTTTTATTTATTTATTTATTTATTTACAGCGCTGTGAAGAAATCTGATTCAGTCTTTGAAGTACTGAAGTGCTCAAAACTTTCATGTTGAGCTGGGAAACCTATTTAATTACTGTGGTGGAGAGTGGGTAGATATCCTAAATATCGTTATATTAGCTCTGTTCTAAAACCTAGCGAGCTGCCTAGCTGTCCATGTAGGCAGCTGTCTCCTAAAAGTGAAATGAAACAAACAATGATTTCAATGCGATTTGACATTAGGATGTTAAGCTAACACCTCAATAGTCTAAGCATAAAAATGCATATCACGCACACACACGCAAAAAAGATAAAAATAACTTTTTTTATCTACACTACCATTCAAAAGTTTGGGTTAAATAAGATTTGTTTAATAAATTAATACTTTAAAGGGGACATATCATGAAAATCTGACTTTTTCCATGTTTAAGTGCTATACTCTGTGCATCTACCAACCCAGAAAACACTAAAAAAGGACAACCCAGTAACTTTGTTTTGGTAAGCCTTTCTCTGCAAGCATGTGAAAAAATGAGCCGCTTATGGTGCTTTTCCACTGCATGGTACGGTTCGGTACGGCTCACTTTTTGGTGCTTTCCCACTGCATGGGACGGCTCAGTATGGAACGGTATGGCTCGCTTAAATAGTACCACCTCCAAGAGTGCCGTACCAATACTAAATGTGTTTAAACACTGCAGATCACTGATTGGTCAGAGAGAATCGTCACTACCAGCGTCATTGGATTTGAAACACGAGACACCAAACCCACTAGGTTTAAATAGTCAGTAACAGCCACCGCAGTATCATTTGTTCATGTGACTTTTTTTTTTTAAACAACTTGCTTTAAACAACCATCGAACGCAACTTGAAAAAGAAATGGCTGTGTCATCGTCGGAAGACGAGATGCAGACTCATTAGTAGCCGAGGAGAGGCTCCACGGCAGTACAGGTGGCGCAACTATATCAGTCTATAATCCGACCACTTTGAAGTGGTACTAAACTGCAGTGGAAAAGCAAAAAGAAAGTAAAGCGAGCCGAGCCGTGCCGAGCCGAGTCGTACCACGCAGTGGAAAAGTGCCATTAGATTTCGCTCGCCTAGTGATGCAGGAAGGGGATCTTATTATAATATTACCGCCCCTTAATCTGCATGTTTCCACACACTGCGCCGCCATTTTTTTTCCGCAAGCAGCTACATAAATTTATCATTTATCCACAGCAACTACAGAAATTATTTTTTTTATAATTTATCACTAACCATTCAGAAACCATTCTCTACCATCAGTGTCCGACTCCGAACAATGTAAGGCTGAACAACGTTACTGACAATCGTCATTTTGGCAGCGTGAGATTCTCCAGCTTTGTTGTTGTTGAGCAACCGAAGCGCGAGCTGTTAAAGTTCCACCCTCTTTTGGAAAGTGGGCCAGGAACAGCAGCTCATTTGCATTTAAAGGGACACACACAAAAACAGCGTGTTTTTGCTCACACCCAAATAGGGGCAAATTTGTCAAGCTATAATAAATGATCTGTGGGGTATTTTGAGCTGAAACTTCACGGACAAATTATGGGGACACCAGAGACTACATCATGTGAAAAGGGGCATAATAGGTCCCCTTTAATTCAGCAAATATGCATTTAGTTGATCAGAAGTGACAATAAAGACATTTTTAATGTTGCAAAAGATTTCTATTTCAAATAAATGCTGTTCTTTTGAACTTTCTATTCATCAGAATCCTAAAAATAAACTTTGCCATCACAGTTATTTTAAATGGTAATACTAATTTGAAAATATTACTGTTTTTACTGCAGCATTGGAGAGCATAAAGGCTATTAAAACTACAAGACCGTATGTTTTGGAATATTGTTGTGAGAGAATCTCTGAAAATCTCTTAAAATACTATCAAGGCAGCTCACTGGGATTTAAAAAGAGCTACAGTTTTGCAAAAATCATCTGAGACATGCACAAGCAGACAAAGTGTGCATTCATAATCTCTTTTCCCATGAAATATATTAATCTAACAGCCATAATGCATGTCTTTCCAACACGAGCAACAGTGATAGCTTTGCTAAAAGTTTAGTCACTAATTATTTTTCATTGTGTGCAGAATTAGGATATTGGATATGACAGAGGAAATTGTAATAAGAAGATAATATGAAATATTCTGCATCAGTTTTCAATGGAGCCCGAGACATATGTTACATTGTGCTTTCGCTCTCTTATCTATATAATGCCTGTCAAAACGAGGGTCTTCAGAACAGTAACAGGCATCCAAAGACAGAAAAAAAAAAACAATCACACTTTTTTTTTTCTTTTTTTTTTTTACACGCAATTAACACAGAACAATTCCAACTGGAGAGGCTTTCTCAGCTCAGAGGCCTATCACGAACGGAGAAACTCTTCTGCTCTGACTCTGGCTGCGTCGGTTTGACAGAAGACAAAAACAAAATTTTCTTCTGAAAATAAGCAACTAAAACAGATTCAGCTAATTAAAACAGGTGGAAAACATCAATTGTGGAATGAATGTTCAAATACAGTACATCAGCTCCGATCCTTTACGCAAACACAGATGCACATTAATGTCTGAATACACATGGAAATGAATCGCCAATCGTAACACTTCCCTAAGTCACTAATCAGGTTTCCAATCGTGTATTTTTGTTTCTGATTAGGACAGATTTCTGTAGAACACAGTTCTCAGGACATTGTGTGCGGGTGTTTTCAAATACAGAGGATTAGTTGGAAGTGATTAGTAAGACAGTTGTCCGTGGCTAAACTCCAAATGTCTGGTGGAGAGACTTCATTTTTCAGACCAAAAAACATCTCATATATTTTATCTCATATTATTATTATTTTTGTACCAGTTGACAATTGTTGAAATGTGACCTGCAGTATGTCATGTTTTTGAGATATAGCTTTGTGTATTTGTGTTTCTAAGTGTGTATGTGTGTGTGAAGTTTTAAGTGCACTAGATGGATTATATTCTTCTGTCATCCATTTCCTCTCCTGCTGGCTACTTCCTGCCTCTCTTGGGGTTGTTATTGTATTTTCAGCGTGTCTGGAGGAAAACTGAGGAAAAGCGAGAAGAAGAAGGAGGGGTGAGGAGAGCCAAGAGAAAGGCTGGTGTTATGGAGGGCCGAAGAGAGAGAGATGAAAGCGGGATGGATGTGTGCGTTTGCAAGAGCGCAAGACTCTTGATTGTTTGACGGCGTGTGCATATGTGTGGCAGATTAAATCCTTATCTAATCACGGTACAATCAGGTCAGACAAATCATCACAGGAAGTTCAAGGTTAGATGGGCATCACTCTATACTCGGAGGAGGGGATGTTTCCTCATACAATCACTTCAGAAGGCTGCGAGGACTTCAAAGAGGGCATTCCCAAATGGAGCAGAAGAAATCTGCATATCTCAACAATATCCTGCTGTCATTGTTTTGAGTAAACCAAAACAATGGCTTTGCGTATGGCAGTCACATTGTCATGGAAATTGGCTACTGTAAAAAGACTCGTGCACAAAAATCTCAATGCTCGTTTTCTTTCAAAGCCAAATCTAAGAATGATTGTTTTCAGCCTTAAATTAGAAACCATTTTCACTTCTGTACGGACACAGCCATTTAACAATGAAAGGATGAGGAGGACTGCATAACCAACCAGAGACTGTGAAATTAAAATTGGAGTTTTATGGCCTTTAGACCATTTCTGTTAGCTTTGGGGCTGTCTAACACTCTTTCTCTAATGGCAAAACTAACCTAAAAATATTGTGTATTTTCTGTACTCTATACTCTATAGACCGTAATTGTCCGCTAATTTATATCTCGTTTCGTTCGTTTTTGATCATTTTTGTTAACTGTACTACATTGGATCAAAATATAAGAAATAATAGATGAAGAACTTAAAAATTTAAATGAATTTATGTTAAATAAATGTTAGCTTGGCAATTTACTGAAATAAGTCTAAGTTGATCAACTAAAACTACAAAAATTAAGCTAAGTAAAAAAAGCTTAAAAAAAAAAAAAAACTAATAAAAATGACAGAAGTACAACAAAATTACTAAAACACGCAAAAATAAAAACAAAATATAAAAAAATATATGAATATATAGTATAGTACATAATTGTAAAACAACACTGACAGCATGTAAAAATCAATAATTCGTCTAGTGCACTCAATTGCACTAACACCTAATTATTAATATCACCTAATTATTTTAATTTGTGTTCTGAAGATGAATGGTCATAAATGACATTATTTTCATTTTTGGGTGAACTAACCCTTTAACTGGTTGCTAAAATGTAAACTGTATTTATAGTAATAACCTATGGGAAGTTGGTTTTACCAGACTATAACTCAAAAAAAATAAATAAAAAATTGCAAGCCAATTTGGTTTCAAAAGGAAAGTGTCGTCAACATAAAAGAAAACTGATTGTAAAACCATCTCATGGGATGTTTAAAGGATTAGTTCATTCAAAAATGAAAATTCTGTCATTAATTACTCACCCTTATGTCATTCCACACCCGTCAGACCTTTGTTCATCTTCGGAACACAAATTAAGATATTTTTGATAAAATCCGAGAGGTATATGACTCATCCATAGACAGAAATTGGTGCAGTGAATGCATTGCAGATGCACTGCAGAGCATTGCTAACCCTTTAAGTTTAAGAGTCATATTATATTTTATATCATTTCAGTTCTACACATTCAAACTAATTACTCTTGTAGCATGGCACTAGCAGTGCCAAAGTCATGGGTTTGAATCCCAGGGAACGCATATGCTGGTAAATTCTGTAGCTTGAATGCACTGTAAGTCGCTTTGGATAAATGCATCTACCAAATGCATAAATGTAGACCTCTTCAAAAATAGAAACTACTAAATTTCATTTGTGCCAACTGTTTGCCTAAAAACATTAAAGAAAGGAGAATGCAGGGAAGAAAACAGAGGTACACTACCAGTCAAAAGTTTGAAAACATTACTATTTTTAATGTTTTTGAACAAAGTCTCTTATGCTCATTAAGGCTGCATTTATTGCATAATAAATACAGAAAAAAACAATAATATTGTGAAATATTATTACAATTTAAAATTGTGGTTTTCTATTTTAATATACTTTAAAATATAATTTATTTCCGTGATGCAAAGCTGAATTGTCAGCATCATTACTCCAGTCTTCAGTGTCACATGATCCTTCAGAATTCATTGTAATATGCAGATTTATTATCAATGTTGGAAACAGTTGTGCAGCTTAATATTATTTTATAACCTGTGATAATTTTTCAGGATTCTTTGATGAATAAAAAGTTAAAAAATATCAGCATTTATTTAAAATAGAAATCTTTTGTAACAATATACACTACCGTTCAAAAATTTGGGGTCAGTAATTTTTTTTCTTACTTTTTTTTTTTTGAAAGAAATTAATGCTTTTATTCAGCACGGATGTGTTAAATTGAGAAAAAGTGATAGTAAAGATTTATATTGTTAGAAAAGATTTATATTTTGAATAAATGCTGTTCTTTTGAACCTTTTATTCATCAATGAATCCTGAAAAAAGTATCACAGATTCCAAAAAAAATATTAAGCAACACAACTGTTTTCACCATTGATAATAACTGAGTATCAAATCAGCATATTAGAATGATTTCTGAAGGATCATGTGACACTGAAGACTGGAGTAATGATGCTGAAAATTCAGCTTTGATCACAGAAATAAATTATATTTTAAAGTATATTAAAATAGAAAACCATCATTTTAAATTGTAATAATATTTCACAATATTATTGTTTTTTTCTGTATTTATTGTGAAATAAATGCAGCCTTAATGAGCCTAAGAGACTTCGTTCAAAAGCATTAACAATAGTAATGTTTCCAAACTTTTGACCGGTAGTGTATAAATTCTAGTCCTACTGTTTGGAGATTATAGAGACACAATGATGTGATTGCATTTCTGCTGCTCTCGTGTTAGTTTGTCGCTCTTGCACACACACTTATACGCTTCTCGTTAATTCCGCCTCATGTAGAGTCAGATGTTGCGAGAAGTGCTATAATTGAAAAAAGACAGCAGCAAAAAGGCTTGAAGCTATTAAAAAAAAGTTAAAATAACACGTAAGTGGGTGTTTATCGAGCTTGAAATGGCAAAAGTTTCCAAGCACTAATAAAACATGTATGTACTATGTGCTTTCTTTGCTGCCTTTACATAAATATGGTTTCTTATTTTGATTAGAAAAACCCTAAAACAACCTGAAATGAACTTCTAGCAGAAATACAATTTTTTTTTTTTTTTTTTTATCAATACTGTTTACTGCAAGAGACTTCCGGACTGCAATTCTGCGGCAGAGCAGGGCAAGCTGCTGTTGAACTGGAGGACTGACTCAACCACTCAAAAATCGCTGTTGCTTCCAAGACCATCGCCAATACGGCTCCATCTTTTCTCATCTACTTCTTTCTGAGAGCGACATCTAGCTCGGGGTTTCCGAGATTGATTTGGCCGCTTTAATTATTAACAAAACACACAGAGGTTCTGATTGTTTCAGCTGGAGATCATATCAAAATAAATAGAAAACAAAGAGCGATCTTCTTCTTCACCACCTACATATAAGCCCATAGCCTTGAGGAGCAAAAAAAAAAAAAAAAAAAGAGAGAGAAGGAAAAAAGAGAAATTGGAAATAAATAAAATCCCTGATGGATAGTTCTTCAAATGGAAAATCAACATCAAAGTCTTATTTCATCGGAACAGCCTTGTATGCCTGGGCCAAGACGCAAGCTACACACAGTAGCCCCTCAGGTACGCGGGGTAGTGTCAATGCACAGATAACACCAGCTAATGAGGCCTTCAAAGAGTGCAGGGTCTTCAGAGGTTGACCACTCGAGACCCTCTCTCTTGTACTGTTTCTTGCTGTCTAAGACAGATATTCTCCTTCTTCTGTTCTCTTGCCACTATTTATTTATTTAAGAAGCACCCTGCACCTTGACTAATCTCCTCGCCCTTAATATTTGGCTCTGATTAGCATGAGAACTTCTGCAATAGAGCAGGCCCAACTGTGGATGTTTTTAGTCACGCCAGGCAGGATTATAGCTCATTACATACGGCAGAGCATTCAGACGCGCCATACCGCTGACCACAATACACTTAATAGACAATAATGGCAGCTGGCTGGCTAGCAATTATTCTTTTTGACTCACTTATTAGGTGCGAACAGATCCCATGATGCCACAGATTGTAAACAGCATCTCATTTTCTCAGTTCTACTTGGACACTGGCGCATTATGTCAGAAAAAGAAACAAATAAAGGGCTAGTTGTGACCTTGTTAGACTTGCTAATGAGGACCTCAGTCGGCGTTCTGCCGGAGCCTCTTAAAGGGGACATGTCACAGGAAATAAGTTTTTCTTGATTTTACAAAGGAAACATACTGTTGCCTTCAAAACTCAAAGCTTCTGCCTCAGTCCCCATATTTATTGAAACTAAGCTGCAAAAACGGGCCAGAATAATCTGTTAAAATGCCACAACCATGAGCTGATTAACATATCACATGATCAAGGCTACAGTGTGACATACAGTGCTTAACAAATTTATTAGACCACCACCCAATGTAAGGTTTGCCACAGCTGCTCTAAACTAACAGTATTGGTGATTACCAAAATCACTTTTTATGTTTCTGTAATGGTTAATCCACACCAGTACACAGCGTTCTAAATTATTATGCAAGTGACATATCAGTAAGATTTCAGATTTTATTATTTCTAAGAAAATGTTTGTTTGTTTATTTATCCATGTCTTTTTAGATAACTGGTATCAATCTCAGACAAAATAATTTGCCAGGTCTATGGAAACCCTACTTAGAGGTTGTTCCACATTATTAAGCAAGTCCCAGTTCTCATGCAATATGAGGAGGAAGAAAGATCTTTCTTAAGTTGAAAAGCATGAAATGGTCCAATGTTGTGCAAAAGGCATGAAAACAACTAATATTGTGTGAAAACTGAATGGAGATGATCAAATTATCATAAGATTTGTGAGTGATTTAGAGCACAGCAGAACTCAGTCAGATAAAGGCTTTTTAATGAAAGTTCCTGTCAAAAAAATTAATTGCATTAAAAGGACAGCTATAAAAAAAAAAGCCAGTGTTGAGCAGCAAACAGGTTTTTGAAGCTTCTGGTGTCTCTGGAGTCTCAAGAAGCTCTCCATGCAGGCTGGCAATTGTGCGTAAAGATGCATTTTATCCACCACTAACCAAACCTCACAAAGAGAAACATTTACAGTGGGTGTATAAATACAAGACGACTCATTTTTAAATAGTTTTATTCACATTAATAAGCCTTTATCTGACCAAGTTCTGCTTTGCTCTAAATCACTCACAAATCTTATGATAATTTGATAATCTCCATTCAGTTTTCACACAAACTGTGACTGTCTAGAAAAACAGATAAACCATATATTGTCACAATTGTCTGTTTATTGTCAATGTTTCGTCAGTCAAAACGTATTTATCTGCATGTTATTTAGCTGCAGCGATCTCTGGATGCCTTTGTCCATATAAGGGATTTCTTAGAATGTCATAAGTTTTATGATTTCTATGAGTCTCACTTGTGAATTTTCTGTGCAAGGGCACCCTCTGGCTACGAGTATGAATCAAACAGACATTACATTATATGTGTACTCAATAATGCTCACAACACACTATTCTGTGTAAATGAGGAAAAATAATACAAATCAGTTTTTCCTCTAGTGCAGAGAAGTGTACAGGAGTGTTTGTTGTTGTTGTTGTTGTTGTATTTTACCGCAGTGGATTCATAAGATCTCCGGAAATTACTGTCACAGATTTTTATCATCATAATTTAATACTTTATAATAAAACCTTAGATCTTTCGAAGGATTTATAGTTGTAGCCACCTGCATTAACAAGGCACCCTGCAGTTTTCTGTAAAATATAATGATAATAATGATTATTTTTATATTATATTTATTCTTACTCATGCACATATATATACAGTATATATATACATGATATGGCCATGTTACATTTTCTAACTAACCCAAGGAGGACATGCTTATGCAAAGTGTAGTCAAGCATTGAGGAATTTATAGAATGAGAAATGAAAGAAAAAGAGAGAGCGTGTGTGAAAGAGAGAGCAAAGACAGTGTGTAACCTCTTGATTCCATGCTGTGTGCACATACTTAGAACTGTCACACACTGTTTGGATAGCTTTGTATGGTCACGCTTTGCTATGCTAATTTGACACAGATGGAAGTGTTTGTGTGAACTGGTTTCTGACGGCATTACATGTAGATGAAATAGACAGAAATGCAAACAGCATGCTTAAGCCAATGGGAGCGAACGTATAGACAGCTGTGCTGAATTCAGAATGGAAGCAAATTCTCCCATGACTTTCTTTAAGCATCCTGCTGAGACAATGAGGTTCAATGAGATGGCAATTGGTGTCAGATCCATTACAACATGATGTATCTGTATCTAAAATTCATAAATGAGCCTGTCTTTCATCTGCCTCTGTTCTTTATGAGCATTTAAATAAATGTAATGAAGCTACTAACTACAGCACAGCTGTTTTTAAAATAGTGTCAATTTTCCACCAAGCCATTTTTTCCCCAACAAGTAGCAGTGAAAACATAAGAAAACACTAGATTGGTGTTTATTTTTGTCCCAAAGTATTGTACATTCAGTCTTAGTGGGTGTTCACACAGGAAGCACTCAAACAGTTTGACAAAATGCAATGGAATGGAATAGGATGTATGATTCATGAGACACTTTTTTTTTTTTTTTTTTTTTTTTTTTTAAATCTTGTTTAAGCATACTAAAAACATTACACTCACAATGTGATGCTGAAAATCAGCAGGATGTGATGCAATTGCCAAATATATCTGTCTGGCATGTGTACATACCGTTCAAAACTTTGGGGTTGGTAAGTTTTTTTAGGATTTTGAAAGAAGTCTCTTATGCTTAGTTATTTGATCAAAAAATACAGCAAAACCAGTAATATAGTGAAATATTATTAGAGATGCTCCGATACTAAATTTCTCTGCCGATACCGATCGCCGATAATATTTAGAATGATATCGGCCAATACCGATACCAATAGTTTGTTTTTTCTTGAGGAAAAAAATAATCTCTCCTAAATAATGTTGCAAACTATACAGGGAACCCTCTCATTTGGTACACTACAACATTAGAGGTTACAATTAACAGCAGGGGTATTATATTCAGCTGCTGTTTATTTTCAGAAATAATAATTACACTCAAAAACTGAAATGTATAAAACTTAGTATCACATATGATAGTTTTCATAAGCACTTGTCTTCATGGCAAATTTGCACAAACATATAATTAACATTAAATAAGCTCCTCTCTAGTGTTTTTTTTTTTTTTTTTTAATATGTAGATAGCTAAGGAACTGTGAACATTGGAAAACATTCCTGAGGTAAATTTGACATGATGTGACATTGTTCACAAGCTGTTTTATTGACGGTTTTCTGCGGTTGAAACACAAATAAAGTGATTACATGAGACATGATACATTCTGGTAAGTTGTACAATATATTTCAACATACCTTTGATGTTTATTCATGTACAGTGATCTGACACGTCACATTTAAGAGCGTCAAAACGCCATTTATTGTTTCAATTTCATGATAAAATGGACAAAATTTGAAAACTGAAACTTTAATTCTTATCAAAAGTAATAAAGCACAAATCTTTTTGCGATTATTGGATGGGAGGCGCTACAAAAATTATTTGATGTAGGAAAAAAAAAAAAGCAGACCTGGCAACCCTGGCTTGAACTACGGGTAATTCATAGGGTCAAAAAGAGCCTGCTTTAACGTCACTATTTTTAAACTGTTATTTGCGTTAAAATTCAACACAAGAGTGATTTTCTTCACACACAGTATGTATGAGTTGTAATCTGAACACGTCTTTCCGCACCCTTTTGATTGACAGGATATAATCGGCCCTGACCGTCGGCAGTTTTTAAACAATCGGCCGATGGCCGATAGTGATAATAATAGCTTTTATCGGCCGATACCGTTTGGAAGGATTCTTTGATGAAGAAAGTTCAAAAGAACATTCTGTAACTTTTGTAAGGTTATAAATTCCTTTACTTGTCATCAATTCTGTCCTTGATGAATAGGAGCATTCATTTCTTTTTAAAAGAAAAAAAAAAAAAAATACTGATCCCAATTTTTTGAATGGTAGTGTACTGTACACTATATACATAATAAAACATTGCAGTCACAACACAAGAACGCATTTAAACTCATTTTTGTACAGTTTCTCTATCTCAAGATAAATTCATTTTTGCAAATCAGTTAATTAGGACAGTTCATTTCAATGAAACAGTTCAAAAATCCGATTCAAGTCATGAGTCATTACTCAACAGTATGCGCAAAATGTCCCTGTCCCACACATTATATATTCTTTATTGTAAAATAAAATTTTAGATAAATAATACTGGTTATTACTTTGTTTTTGATCCAATTAATTACATTAACATCATTTAGATACTCTTTTCGAGAGTGATTTACAAGTCAGTTCTGTTATGATCAACAGATAGCAAGCATGCATTTATAGAATTTTATATAAATTTGAGTAAACTCTGAGTTTTTGTTGGTTTAATCAGTCATATATGCCACAAATGTGCCGGGTAGAAAATACAATGAGTGCGACCTCAATCATGACTTGTAAGTAGTAACCTAACGTATAGCCACTTCACATGGCCACTCGCTCTATCGTTAACTTTAAACTAGATAAATGTGCAATAATATTAGGAGCATATCCAAGTGTTTGTGTGGAAAACGAGCTAAATTAAGCTAAATTAGTACCTCGCTTACTGCACGACATGGAACTTAACTTCCACGCCAACGATGGCAGCAGAGCGCACCTTCAAAGTGCCGTCTCCCCAACAACTTGGACAAACTCATACAATGTTTGCCGGTGTCGGCAAGCTTTATGTGCAAGTTGGAGCGCTTAATTTATATTTTAAATGCTCATTATTATGGTTTCTCCCCTGACTATTTGACTATATTGCTTAAATGAATGACTAACAGTGGACTGTCAGGGGCAGCCTTAAAAATCATAATTTATTATATTAAAGGTGCAATATGTAATATTTTCTGTCCGCTAGAGGCCTATTCAAAACAAAGGCGTAGCTTGATGATGGCAAGTTTGAGCGCGGAATCCTGGGACATGTGGTCTTCACCTCAATGACCGGTGGAAAAGAATTGGGATAGGACTCGGGAAGAAATCATGTTCATGGATGCGATTATTAACGTTACTGTAGTATAAAGACAGAGCAGGACCGAGTGTTGTAGGAGCTGAACGAGGCCGCTGGAGCGATTGTGCAACACATGCCTCACGAGCAGTGGAACTTTTATTATGCCACAGTCGCCGGCGCCGCTTCCGCTTTTCCGGTCATGAGTATGAGGTAACGCAGCTCTGTTTTATCATATTAGATACATTTGAGTGTGGTGAAAATGTTATAACGTTACTCTGTGCGTTCGCTCGGCGGCTGCTGTGAGACACTTGTTGCACACTGCAGTAAGCTAGATCGATATTAGAATATCATATTAAATGCTGGATGGCTTGTGTTGATAAATGGCACGCAATTAATTTTAAAATGTATTGTATGATGGAGAAAATGCTGTATTACTGTTACTAAAAATAAAGCTGCATCTGATTATGCTATGTTAGCTACTTTTCTCTGAGGCATGGTAAAAGCATGGTACTCGCAAAAAATCAAGAAAATTAGATTTAAACAATAAGACTAAACGTATTGAGCTATATAACAATAATTAGTTTTCTGTCTATAAATATATCAAAACAGTTGTTCCCTTGTCTATTAAAACATGTAATATATTAAAGCGTCTTTGGTGTTTCCATGGTTTCTACAAAATAAAACCGGAAACCGAGGGTAATGCGGGTAAAGACACAATTGACAGGCGACTCCTCACACGTCCCGGAGCCTTGGTTAAAATTGCAATTTTCTCACGATTTACAAATAGTTGGAAACATTTGGGATATTGTAAGTACTCAAGTGAACAAAATATATAACACTGGCCTATTGGTTTTTGGATATTTTACTGCAAAATTCTTACATATTGCACCTTTAAACAAGATAATGTTCACTTGTACAAAAAGTAGCTATACTGAAGCTAGTTAAGATGTTGCGTAAGTAACTACTTTGTTGAAAGGGTAGCTTAAACCCCCATCCCAATATAGAAAACATTCATTAGAGAACAGCAAGAAGACAGACAGAAACTAAGACTTGAATTGTAAAAGAAGGTGTTTAAAGAATGGAAGTCCATTAGGGGGCTTTCAGCACTGATGCTATCCTGTTGTAGAATATATATAACCTTCGTAGACTAATTGCCAGGTTGGCTCAGTGGGTAGATCATAGCCTACAGCATTCCTGGAACTTTGCTGCTGGGGTCCAGTCCCTTCAATATGAAAGAAAAACCTCTGCTGTCAGCGCTACCCTGCATATCTGCCTCCAAGCCAATTAGTCCAGTCTGGAACTTTCAGATTTCATCCCTGCGGACACATATTAGAGAGGGGTGACCACGCTGTCCCTGCAAAAATGAACACGTCAGAGAACAGAAGCTCTACCTGTGTTTCTTGATGACAGGCGAGGTTGATTCCATGACAGGAGGTTTCTTTTACAGTAAACCATGAGAAGCTCGTAGGAGATTATAATTCTAGACAACAACGTCTCCGTGGCAGGAAGAAGATCGGTTCTAAAACTAAATGTGTTGCCAACCTAAGTTACTTTTTAGGCATTCATTCTCAAGACAAAGGCTGTTCCTAACAGTAGGCAGCATTTTGGACAAAATCAGATTACATCACATGCGTTCTCTCCTGATGAGCCAATCCCAGAATGCACTGCAACATGCTACGCAGATGAAATTTTTCCACATTTCATCATATTTCATCAAGGAACAATATAGTTTAAAGCTTCAGATGTTCAGCATAGTTTCAGCCCATGTCTACCCAACCGCTTTTGTAATATTTCTCACAGCTGTTTACTTTGAGGCCACCACACAGCTTATGATGATATTAGTAAAGATGCATTTACAAGAGACAAGCGATTAAACACTCCAGGTTTATAATACTGAGACAGACATGCAGGAGGTTTAAAGTAGCACAGTATGTTTTTCAGAGATCCATCTCATCTTAAGGCCCTCTTAGTATAATGAAAGGGTCAGGACCTCTAATCCACAATATCTAATTCTGAACAAAACAATCAGATTTAAAACATTATCATATGTCTCTCTGTGTGTGTGTTTGTGTGTGTGTGTGTGTGTGTGTGTACTTCACAAATAAATGTCCAGGTCACAACATCAAAACCACAAAAACAAGTATAATAATAATAATAATTCAAGCTTTTTTGTAGTGACATTTTCATAAAGTATACTTTCCTTTCAAATTCTCATTAACAATGTAATTTTTTGAGTTTGTTTGTAAATACCATTATTCTCATATGACCAATAATACCATGCATGACGTATAAATACTTTACACACACACACATATATATATATATATATAAATATAAAAAAATAAAAAATAAAAAAAAAAAATCAAATCTTTGGTTCGCTTTTGGTTCGATTCCTTGTGTACAAGTGATTGTGGTGGGGTGAAAGGAACATACTTGCCCTTAAGTTGGCAGAGGTTTTGACGATAGCAGAAAATATATTGAACAGCTCCTCTTTCATTCTTTACTACATGCAGGAGAACAATAGAGTGCCGCCCACCCACAAAGCCTACTTCCCTGAGACAGTTTGATAAAAGTCAATTTGGAAAGCAGTGCCCCAAATCTCAAAAGGCCAAAACTATGTATGTGTGCAAAAGAAAGACAGAGCAAGAGAGTGAAAATGGGGCATTCTGAAGGACTATCTGCCTAAACCACTTTATATATGGGCCATCCTGGCATGAAAGCAGCAGATCTCTGAGGTTAAGGGGTATTGACAGCCCGGTCTGTATAAAGGCCAAATGTGGATCCTTTACATCTGTGGCCTGTTTTAAGCTCTGTAATCCTCCATCAGAGCCTCAGTGGTGTTCTCTTTATTTAAAATAGTGGCAATGTGTCAGAAAATACTGGTGAAAACCACAAAGAGATAAGTCACAGTTAACTCTTTTATTGATAAGAGATCATCAGCATCAACTGGGTGATACAGTTGCCCGTCGAAGAGCAGCACCACAGCCAAACATCTCCGATCGATTGGATTCGTTAAAGCATCAATGCTGACTGTTGCTAGATAGTCATCCGTCATAGGCAGAGATAAGTGCCCTGTATCTGTTTGTTTTCCTCCTTTTTTTAAATTTTTTCCCTATAAAGAACTATTTGATTCCAGACACTTCTGAAATTGATCCTTTTTACATTTCGAAGACATGTTATTGGTCTTACAGTGAATGATTCACCAGTGCATATTATTCTAAAGAAAGAAAAAAAGTCTTCAAAATCCATCAAAATGTAATAAATTATATTAAATAAATAAATAAATAAATAAATAAATAAATAAATAATAATAATTTCTTTCTTGTGCTGTGAGTTTGGAGTGGCCAATTGAGTTTTTTGTCTGGCCAATTGCAAACAAGTGTTTGGGAAACCTGCATATTTTTGCAATTCTGTTTGGTGCCAGTAGAGGCAGAGAACTTCACCTTTAAAAAAATAAATAAATAAATAAAAAACACAGGCCGTGTGTTTCGGTGTCTATTCCCTATTTATTAGATTAATAATCAAGCAAGATAACAAATGGCATCTCTTTTTTTTTAGATATATGGAACTGTGCCATTAGGACAGATGCCGTGCAGACAGCGGAGACCAAAGAGACAGGATTGCCTGAAGTAGAACAAACTTACTTTCCTATGGGACAAGCTAATTATTTAGATAATTACTATCTGAACTCTTCATCTGCATAAAACTGACAGCCAGATACCACAGCTGGTCCATCAGGCCCTAAACAGACAGTCATCTAAATCACACATGAATACACACCCCTACTACTCACAAAGGGTTAAACCCTTGATCAACTTATACACTGACAAATTGACTGCCACTAGGTGGCAAACAGTGAAAGTCATATCTAAAATTTCCAGACAGTTCAAATAGGGCTTTACATTAGAAACATTGTACACAAGTAAGCAGATGCATTGCAAGCACTCAGGCACATTTCAGAACACAATGACGCATGCCATTGAGCTTGTGTAGCGCGCCAGCCAATGCTAAACCTACTAAAAATTTCACCGAAGCAATAGCCTGGCTAAATTTACTCGTAAATGGCAGTGTGAAACTGTAAGTGCTATACATGGAGTGACAGCAAAAACTTCAAGAGTGTCAAAGTATCCGTGAGTCTGTCTTTTATTAGCTTCTGTGTAGCGCCTGTGGTTCTGCCAACATCCATTCAGGGAGACTCCATACAAAATCCTGCTTGTACAACTAGTTCTACCCACATGCGTCATCTCATCACTGTAAAAATAGACTTCAGGTGATGTCTAAAAGTGTGACGTGACATCGATTGAAAGACTGAGGTATACAACAAATGTGAAGAGCTGACAGGTTTGTGTAAAAGATGTATTATGACATCATCAAAGACCAGGAAACATATGACACATGACAACTGAATGTACAAAACAGGAGAAACATCTTCTGCTGGAACAACTGAGCAACAGAGACTGTCACAAAATGCAAACCCTGTCCTTCATAACCACCAAACTGGGGCAGAAAATGACATTTCCTCTACGTGCTCTTATCGACTTGACATTGATTCTTAAAGCATATGGCCCTCTCACAGTCACAGAGATTCTATAATGCAAGTTTTATTATCTGAAAATAAAACAGAACCACAAAAAAAAAAAAAAAAAATAGGTTGTTATTGGACTGGGGAGGTAAAAGTCAGTGTTTTTTTTATGCTGCTGAACTATAAGGACTGTGATGAATGAAGTGACTGAGATATTTTGAAGCACAACAAGGGCACCAACACTGGACCCAGCCTTGTGCACTAATGCAGGAGCTCTTATCAGACAAAAGCATTTTAAAGAGTGGCAGCACTGCAATGCTGACTGCTACTTTCAGGGAAATGTTACAAACCATCCATCTTGACCAAATAAAAGAGTGCCCTCACCTGTATACGCCTCTAGGAGTGACCACTTATCTCAAGTCACCAGCTCCGCTCTTAATAATATAGAGGGAGCAAGTTGAAGAGAGAGAGAGAGTGAGAGAGAGAGAGAGAAAGAAAGAGAGAGAGAAAGAGAGAGAGAGAGAGAGGGAGAACACAAGTGAGAAAGTAAGACAGAAACAGAAATGAAACCATAAGAAAGAGAGGGAGACAATAAGAAAATGGCCTCAAACTAGGTTGGAGGCTGTACAAACAGTTTCTGCAACTTAATAATGGCAAAACTTGATTTCAAACAAGACTCCAATACATCACAAAAAGGGTATTAGTTCCAACAAGATGATCGGTGACATAAAACATGCCGCTGAAAGCAATGTAAAACAAACAGTTTTTCACCCAAAAATGTAGATTTGATCATTTACTCACCCATTTACTCTGCATCAGTGTGACAACAACTCTCCATACCAGCAGGTGACAGTAGTCTGTATTAGTCTTTTTAAAAAGAGAAACATTTGGGTGAACTATGAATAAGGAGTTGTGGAGCTTCCAGCACTCAATCCGAGTCAATGCTGACAGCCCAGCTAATGTAAAGGTAGAGTTCCTCGCCCCAGGAGTATCCCTACTCTTTACTTAAGAAAGGGATCCATTTCCTATCCCATATCTCAGAAAAGAAATGGGAGCTCTATACATATGCATAATTCATGAGGTCTCTCTTTCCTTACAAAGGTCTTACAGTAAATACACCTTCACTATGAAGAGAGTATTGACCACCTTTCTAAAACGCTTAGACGTAATCTTTCTACAAAGTACGGCATGAGGAACACATTCAGCTTCTAAGAGGCACTTTAGAGAGAAAAACATTTGTAGCAGGGCCATAACAACACAGCTATGGACATTGAAGAGGACATTTGAAGATTAATCAATGACCAGTTCTTAACGGTTTACATCTGCTCCCCCTAGTCCCGGTTACATCCTTGATTTGAAAGGAATAAAATGCTGTCTGTAACTTTTAACATTTTTCAGTTTCTCATTACTAAACTGCATAGCAGGATGCTAAGATTCAACAAACTGCATATCATCTAATGAGCAAGACTCTCACAGCATTGAGAGAGCTCATTCCTGCTAATCAGCACCAACCATAAAGCCCAGTCATCGCTCAGTTCGGTCAGCGCGGCAGAGCTAAGCTCATTTCCCTCTCACCGGAATGAATAAATTGGCTCTAGTCTGTCTTCAAACCACCTTGTCCCGACAGAAGGTCAATAAATCAATAATGCGTGCAAATACATGAAAAAGCAATTCAAAGTCGCCATTTTTCCTTCTCAAGTATGTTCCTACAAGCTCAGAAATGTTTCTCTTCCCTGCTGACAGGTCTCCTTAGACATACCCTAGTACCACTTCATGAATATTCCAGGACATGTCGGAGGAAAACAGCAGCTACGGAGGTAGTACAAACCTGGAATGACTTCATAATCAATTCCATGATTCCTCTCTGCCCATAGACCATGAGTACATGCACCTGGAGCTCTTCACGGCAGATACCCAATGACAAGTCTCTGTGGCAGCCACTTATTTAACAGCGACACAATGAATCTATCTGATCTGTCCATCGCTAGTGAAGATATACATGCCCTAGCCATGTTTTCTGTAATGAGAGGTCGGCTTATTTTCAAAGACTGTGTAAGGCATTTATTGACACACTCTGAAGTGTGCGCTTGACTTCCTCCCCTCCTTTCACGGTCCTGAGGTGAGAAGACACCAACTGTTTGCAGAGCAATATAGAGGGATGAACTCCATTATGAACTCAATTGGTTTTGTGTTAATTACACCTCATTTCAATAACTAATATCAGTCGTAATATTGTTCTAAAGGCTCAGGGGAGCAATAACTGACAGTTGGTGAGATACACAACATATTAGCAGAGCTGCAGTTGGAACTGAAGGATCACCTCCGATCAGTAAGACTGGTTGCCTCATGCACTTATCCCCAAACTAATGCATTCTAACGGATTGTGTGTGCAGCATCTTGGGTGTAATTGACCTGAGGTTAATCACAGTGCTGACCTTTGAGAGACGACAGAGAAAGGAACAAGATATACTGCACATTCGCTCTGACCTCCAGACAACAAGCAATATGTTCTCCAAAAACAACCTTTTTCATAATACAGCTCTAATCCCATTAGCAATTCAACAGAATAAGATTCAGGCTGGTTTACAAAGCCATTTATCAAACTGGCTTGTAAAAGACAAAATACATTTGGTGCATGAAGAAAATTAACAAACTGTGTCTCGGTGCATCTGTGCATATAGCCAAGAGAACTTCAAGAACAAAAGGGAGGCCACCAGACCCCAATTCTCTAGAGGAAAGAAGATGGCAGTCCTTGAAGCACAATGCTGACCAACTACAGGTTTTCCTGACTTTCTTTGCCACCTGCTGGACCTGCTTCAGCCTCCTTTAAAAGATCAGCTATTGTTTTACTCCCCAGGGGCAGTAAGAAACTTTAATGACTACGAAGTCGTGACCATTTGGTGGTCCTATCGACAATTGAGCAACTTGTTCTGACCTACTTTGAAACAATTCAAGAGTCCCTGCTTTATACCATTAGGTTCTTCAACTTGGACAGGACAGTTCACATCTGGGGTCAAATGAAGCTTTATTTCTTGTCACAACAACCCACCAATCTGGAATCCGACAATAAGATTTAAAACCAAAAGACTACCTTGAATGGGAGGTAAACTGAACTAACCTCAATGTAGTAGTTCTACACCACAATTCAGTCCACCCTCACTTCACCCATAACAATCTGATACAGGCCGCTCACTGCACAGAAAAAAATTCCAACTTCAGCACACCATCCATTAAGTGGAAAGAACCAGAATGAAGTAAGTTCTCTTTTCTTAACTTGTTCAAATTGAGGTCCAGAAAACAATCAGAAACTATAGCTAGTGATCCCTAACATTCTAGTCATCACCTGTTTGAAACACTGTGCTCAGAGAAGAGATTCAGAACAAAATCAACCAGGCACAAGAACAGTCTCTTCCCTTAAGCAGTGGTTCTCATTATCAGATCCACTCTGATAAATGGTCAATACTGCACACTAAACACCAAATCAGAACTGTTATCATCTAGTATGTTACATATGCTGCACCACAGACCAATCATTACACATTTACACACTTGACCACTTTTGGATGAATGGATGCATTGTGCTATATGTGAATGTGTATGTAATACTTTTAATAAATACCATTATTCATAATTATAAGCACTTACATCAGTAAGGATAATGATTTATGTTGCCTTAAGAACTCAAATATTTCTTCATTTTAATTTGTGCATGTTTTAATAATGTTTATAAAATATAAAAATATTAGTTTAAATATAAATTATTTATTCAAATTTATTAACACTATTTAAAAAAATCTAACAAAGCAAGCTATATAATGGCATTGTACAATGGTATTTAATAAATTAGGTTAATTAAGTTAATAATTTAATGTTTTTTTTTATTTAAAAAAAACTTTATATATAATTTATTTTAAAAAAGTCAATAAGATCCTAGTAGGGCTGGGTATTGACACAATTTTCACGATTTGATTCAATTTCTATTCACATGCTTGCGATTCGATTACGATTTCGATTCGATTTGATTTCGATTATTTTGGATGTAGTATATCAGTTACAGTACATGGCAAATTTTCTAGAGGAAAAAAAAATCTCTCAACTAATGCTGTAAATTACACATGGGAGTCAGTTGGTACTACTTTACTATAATATTGAAGGTTAAAATTAACTTATTTATATACAAACATTTAAATTACACTCAATTATGTTTTTTTTATAATAAATAAAGTTTAGAATTACATAATCATGTTTCTACTCCAATTGTTTTTTTGTTTTTTCTTTAAATATAAACATTTAAATCGTGGCTGTCATAACTGATTTATTCAAACATGCATTAAATATTGAAGAACTTTATAATGAATATGTAACGGTGCATAGCTATATTTATCAGAATGCTGCTTTCTAGAGTTCATTTTTCTAGCTGACTAACGAGTTTATGTTCACTGAATATGTTTTTCTGAGGTAAATGTGACGTTATGTGACATTGTTTACAAGCTGTTTTATTGATGTCTTTCCGAGGTTGAAACACTGACTGAGCTATTGCAAGAGACATGATACGGATTTCGGTAAGTTGTACTGTATATTTTAACATACCTTCAGATGTTTAGTCATGTTTATTTCGTGTAACTGATATTAAAGCGGAGGAGAGGATGTTCACATGCGATCCGTGCTGCCGCTTCTCTTTAACTGAGGCACTAAAGCGATCTGTCACATCACATTAAACAGCGCCAAAACGGTATTTATTTTTTGAATCTCATAATAAGATGGACGTCATTTGAAATCTGAGACTTTGCTTCATATCAAAAGTAACAAAGCATAAAGATTATTGCGATTTATTGGATGGGAGGCACGCTACATGTTCTATTCATTCATCAACTGAAAACAGACTAGACTAATCGATTATTGGTATTTAAGAATCGATATCGGT
This sequence comes from Ctenopharyngodon idella, assembly GCF_019924925.1. Lineage (NCBI taxonomy): Eukaryota > Metazoa > Chordata > Actinopteri > Cypriniformes > Xenocyprididae > Ctenopharyngodon > Ctenopharyngodon idella. Next base: position 5,791,611 of record NC_067225.1, read on the forward strand.
TCGTAAAAATGAGAATCGATTAAAATCGAGAAATCGATATTGTTTACCCAGCCCTAATCATTAGCTTATGTTTGCTTAAGTAACCTTGAAAGTAATTATAATTGGAATTATAGTAATTATATTGAAACAACCTCAATTCTGATTTTACTTAGAAGATGAGATATCTGTTTTTTTGTTTGTTTGTTTGTTTGTTTTTTTTGTTTTTTTCTGTATGAGAGAGTATTGAGTGTGATTGGACAATCCACCCCAAGATGATATGGCAAAGTGTTCATTCACACTCCAATGATGAGGACAGATCCCAATGGAAAACCACTGCAATTGGCTGCACACCAAGCTACTCTTATGCATGGCGACATCTGGAAGCATGCGGGTCATTTCTATCTTATCGACTGCCCAGGAGAATATTCCAACCACAGGCAGAGTGGATCCATATTCCTTGCAGTCCTGTTGGAAGTGGGAGTAGACAGGGAAGATTCAGAGCAAAGACAGGGTGAAATGTTGATCAGGAATGCAATGCAGCCCATTCATCCTTATAGGATGGCACTGAAGGGGTGTGGATGACAATAAAGTGGGCATGTTGAGAGTCTTAAGGTCCCTATAGTAGAAACGAGGATGGAATGTTCTAGCCTTGTCTTGCAGTCATGTTTTCCTTCTGAGCTTCCTCTATTTCCTTCTCCACTGCAAATATTCTACCTCTCTATTCATCACCCTCTTATTTTCTGTCGGTCTAAGTCGCACCCTCATAGACCTTGTGGAATCTGGTGAACTCATTCAAGCACCTACAAATGCACACGCATTGGAGCACAAGTAATGTCTTTAGCACTCAGTAGAATGAAAAGAAAGGTGTTGTAGGTGATTTATGTGTTTGGTTTCTCTCACTATATCTGAGCACACACTTTTCAGATGAATGTATTAAATCCACCAGGACAAAGGATAGCAGTCGAGCAGGCATGCAATCTGAATGTCCCTAAAGTCAAGAAAGAATGTACAGGGAGCAACCCTTTTGACCATGACCAAACAGCAAATAATTAGCATTTCCATTTCCAGATAAAAATATACTTTTCAAAACAGAACATGTTGCTCTGATAAACACTTGCAAATGACAAGCATCGACTGACGTAACTGGTCAAGAGCGTTGCCTCCGATTAGCAGTTTTAGAGCATTATATGCCTTTCTGAAAAGCCACTACAGACATTTAGGACCTTCAAGCTTGTATATGTCATTTCTTTCCACATAAATAACAGCTCTAAAAAAAGGAAAACCAAAAAACAAGCATAATTAGGTCCAGTGGCAAGAAAAGCTTCATGTAAACTGTCCCGATCCCCAGAAGACAAAAATCCCTGCACATACTCAGGTAATGAGAGCAATGGGAGGGAGTTATGTGTTTATGTAAAATTAGCTCAGTTATAATGATGCAGCAGTGAAGAGACCATTGTTAGAGAGGTCACTAAAGAAACCAATAAGCAGACATATAAACAAGCGGGTGAAAGGTGTATTTGTCTAATGGTGCTTCAGCAGCAGACATCTAGACAATATGAACAAGGGTTACTCACTAGAGGAGTGCAGGGTGTCCAGTACTCTGGGTTCAGCTCGGCTCGAGAGCGAAGGTCCAGATAGTCGGGGTTCAGTTCGGTGCGGGCGCGGGTAAGTGTTCCCTTAAAAGCCAAGAAAAGGGGGGGTTACAAGTCCGACCAGGAAACAGTCTTAAAGATGGAAAATGAGTGATGATTTGGCTGGAGTGACACTTCTGTTGAGAGAAATGGGAACCAAAGAGAGGAGAGGACATGGACCTCTCACAGAAGAATGAATGTGAGAATTGCTGCGTTCACACCATGTCGTAATTACCGTAATTTCAAGATGACAACTTGTGGCGTTCTACCTGGAGCTGTTCACGTCCTCAAACTCATAATTATGCATTTCTATGGTAACACTGTCAATGCCTAAATGAATCTGCAGCAGTCAGGTGGTACAGCAGTCACATGGTACAAGTCAGAACTCTCAGAAAAGTTGTAATTACTAAGCACAGACAGACATGATCAGTAAATCAGTACTGGTTATCTGTAAGGAAATTGGATATTTAATTGTACATGTTAATTTCTCCTATTTTGACATTTACTAACACTGATAAATGTAATATTTGGCAAATATCAAAATGAATATCCACTTTGCATACTGTACATCACAATGTTTGATTATGTGATAAAATGATTTTTCACAGCATTTAATTTATCAGCTATTTATAGGATATCAGCCAATAAATCAATTATACTAAAAATGATTATTGCCACAGTGTTAATATTGATACTCAATAGGGAGGCCCATGATGGAAAATCCAGGTATCTGTTTGTTTGTTTGTTTGTTTTTTTTGTTTGTTTGTTTGTTTTTTTTTTTTTTTTTTTTGGTATTATAGCTGGTCTAAGCTGTTCATTAGCTGGTCTAAGACCAGCTATCATATTCCAAAACACAACCACGAGCTTAAGCTGGACTTTCCAGTCTTGTCTTTCAGTTAAAGGAACCAACTACTTTTTTGATAGAGACAAGACCTGCTTTTCCCTCTAGAATGCACATGATGCTGACTGTTTCAAAACAGCAGATGATCCCTGCAATTCGGCCAATGCCAATTTCCTGTTTCAACAGATATTACGAAAGCTGTGCTTGCTTTAAAGGTCTTTAAAGTAACTCAACAAGACACTTCCATTAATGATCAAAACCAGGGAAATGAATGGCATTCTGTCCCTTTTCATGAACTCAACACAAATCCATAGTTTCTGAGAATTTCGTACCTTTGGCAGCATCCTTAATATTTTACACACAAGCATAAAATTAGGGGGCTCTCAATTTCCAAACACTCGGTCAACTCAAAAGGTGCCAAATTACACAGTGCTTTTAGGCTGAGGCGGAACTGAAGATGTTTTCTTCTTCACGCTTTGTGTCCAAAATGATACAGACTGATTATATCTCCTTTGAAAATGAAATTGCCTTTATAAGCATACAGCATTTGTGTTTGACAAACCTCTGCCGTGAATCTCAGCGAAATATCCTGCTTTCAAATCAGCCTGGCCTTTGTTAGGTAATCTGCTTCTCTCACGCGCACACGCTCTGTCTCTTCTCTTCTGTGCTTTTTTTTTTATTTTATTTTTTATTTATTTATTTTTTTTACATGCAATAGGCGCGAGGGACGCATTTGAAACAAACACATACGAGTGGTGACATTTCAAATGATATTAGAGTGATACTCAAGCAGGGAAAGCAATCAAAAAGGCTTTGGCAGAGGCAAGGCGGCATCATTGAAATTCACAAACAAAGTCAGAGAAGCTAAGACATTGCTTATTGTACAGTGATGAATTAAAACATAAATGCTGACCTGAAAGAAAAAAAGAAACAAAATAAAGGCTTTCATATATTCACTTGCATGATGAACTTACAAAACACATGCTAAGAGTTACACGAGTTTCAAGGTCAAGCAAAAAGCCTGAAATAGTTCACTCGTTCTCAGATGCCTTCTGGAGAACCTATGAATACTAAGGAAATGGTTTATTTGCTTCGGAAAGAGCAGTTTTTCATTTTTCATCTCACTCCATCCCTTAGCGTAGAACCTAACAAAATCCAGTAAATTGTGGCGATGCGAACAGTGTATGATGTATACCGTAATTATCTGTTGATTTACAAAATGGCCGCTCAGTAATGAGGCAGGGCCGATGAGAGGCCCGGGCATACATCACTGTCTCTAACCCCAGAACGCCTTAGAGAGTGCACCCTCGCCCCCTGACACGCATTATTTATCTCTTCTCCATCTCTGCACGTTTCGCATCATGAAATCTGAAGTTACGTTTGCAGTGCCAAGGCATCAAAAAAGTGCTTTCTTAAACACTATCCCCAATTTCAAAGACAAGACTTAAGCCCAGTCCCAGACTAAAATGCATGTTTCAGCTGTTTTATATAAAAACAACTTGCACTGACATATCTTACAATATGTCAGTGCCATTCACAAGATACTTAAATGTCCTAATTGAACTAAGGCCTTATCCTGGCATAATCTAATCCCTGTCTGTGAAACCAGGCCTATGTCTATTTATTTATTTGTCTGGAACTTGATGCCACCCACGTTCTGCGTTTTAATTAATGTCATGTTGACGACACACTTTGGCAGTTGGGAAAGTTGCCTTAATGCCAGTGTGATTCTCTACTCTATACCCATTAGAGAATGAGCGGAAAGAAAAGCGCAAAGAAAGAGACAAGAAAGCCCATTATAGAGCACTAGCTTATGGTTTCTACTCTTTAATTGTATTATTAATTTATATTTCACAGTAATCTAACTTTGGCACTTGCAGAGTGTGTTTGGTGTGTGTAGTCTTGAGAACAAGCCTTGTCTCGCAGCTTTTCTCGCAGCAAGATGTGTGATCAAAGCCAGAAGGAAGCCTGCTTCCGTTCTGTAAAAGTACAAGCTGTCTGTCATCTGTCCTTCATTCCCTCAAACAAAGCATGTTCTGCTGAACTGAACATATTCTAAGCTTTAAGAAAGTAGAAAAAGAGCCTCTGTACTTCCTGTTTAGTGCAACAAATTTGCAACAAATCACAAAAATGTACTCTGTAAGTGTACGAAGGTACACTCTAGGTATCTGATAGTCTTGCTTTGGTTTTAATAGTCATCATGTTCCACAGGTTTGGGTCATACATTGTCGTGTTCAGTAACATCAGGCAAAATTCAGAATTAAATAATTAGCTCCCGTTTAACTTATAAGTGTGACTTTGAATTGAGCTGGACCTACCCCACAGGAAGCTGAAATTTTAATTGAAACAACAGGAAGAGTATCTACCATACCACAAAATATAAACCTAGTTCTTCCACACACTTCCCTCCATCACACTTGAGAATCATGATGGCCCCAATAGTCATATTATGATTAACAACGTTATGCATATGAGAGCTGAATGCACTTTTTTACATGACTCTGTACTGTCATTCAACCTAATGACTGCCATATCCCACCCACCAAGATTTATTAAAGCAATAGAGCCCATATTCAAATGACGGCAGCACGGCTAAGACACGCTGACATTATAATTTGCCATATATCACACAAGTGCATGAATATCATTACCAATTTATGAATGTGATTAAGGGGGGAATATTACTCTAGATTAAGTAGCCTGGCGCACTTGAGGGTAAGTAAGTGTGTGCGCTTGATAGACAGGTGATGCTGACGGCATTTTTCCATTTACTCTGTATATTGAGATTATCTATCATCATTTATTTAGAGAGCTTTTACACAGAGGGCCATGTTTACAGGAAGGAGGTCAAACACTCATTCATATGTACGCACAAACATTAAAATGCTTCATAAAGACACCATGACCAGAGAGATGATATTTCATAAATCAAGGGCTTTTAAGAATATAATGTGCCTGAAGGGATGCTAAGAGACTGTACGACAGCTCTCTGTCAATCACATGAGCTTTGGTTCAAACAATAACACCTACAGCACATCTATTGATCTCATGATGTGTCTCCCTTCAGGGGACTGTCAATTTCACACAAAATAAACCACATCTACACTAATTATGGACCCTTTTCATTTTCGGGGTTCTCAGAAGGCAGCCATCACAGTTGGATAAACTTCTATAGTGGTGGATGGAAAATACAATAAATAGGCTATACTTTTTGCATTCTCATTTGCTCCAATACATCTATGTGTAAAACTGGGCAAGGTTTAGCCTTACCCTAGCCATGGGGGCTTAGGGCAAAAATGTAAAAAAAATAATAAAATAAAAAATATTGACAAAATGCTTCTGCACATTTAAACTTAGGGCCAGATTTACTAACAGCTTACGCCAGCACAAACCCTCTTTTGGCATTAAAAAACTACTGTCAGGATTTAGAAACGCAGTGAAAAATTTGCGCTGAAAAGGCGGCTGACCTTATTGCATATGCATTTGTAGGGGTTTCCCTTTCAGATGCAATATTTATGGGAGAAGTGTATTTTAATGAATCACTCAAGGTGATTTACTCAGGTTTGCGCTCGTCAAATTACTTGCGCCATTATTTACCGCCCAAAAAGCATGTTTTAAACCAGAGGCTAATTTGCACTGCTCTTGGTAGATTGCGTTGGTTATTATGGAAATGATCTGGCTGCGTCCGTGTTCTTTAATTTGTGCTTCGTCAGTAGATCACGCACAGAACTTTCCACTCCCATAGGTGCTTTTTTGGGATTGCACTCTCACGCTAATTTGCCCTGTTTAGTAAATCTGACCCTAACTCAGAGTGAAAATGAAATGAAAAGTGTGGATTGTGGCATTAAGTTTAGATTTTCTCATGTTGCATCATATTTTATTTTATGTTTTTACAGAGTTGTTGTATTATAACCAATCACACACAATTCTGTTGAGCTTAAGAATGCAATGGCCAATCAGAGGCATGCAGATTAGCCATCACTGAAACGCCGGTGGTTGGTTCAGAGCTCTTTGAGTGAATTCTGCACTCTTCCGAATTCCTCATCATAAACAACAAAGTGCAGATGTACGTACAATGTAAGTAAGAGATTCGTTTCACAATGCAGACAGCTTCATTAATTATAACAGGAGAGACGATAGGAGTCACGATAGACTTTAGTCAGTGATAAAGTTCTTTGATATTGTAAATGCTCTTTGCTCCTTTTCTGTATGTAATTTATTTGCTGTTTGAATAACTGTGGAAATGAAAGCATTACAATTACTAACTTATGTTTTTATTGAATTGTGAACATGTTAAATACCAATTCAGTCATATTAAATTATTTTATGACATGACACCCATATCTGGTACCTGCCTAAAAAGAATGGTTTATGATGTGCATAGTAAATAGATTACACTAAAATTAGCCTATAGCTTTACCCTCTGCATATACTTCAATCTCTCTCTTACTTCAATCTCTCTCTTACCCCTGAAGGGTCATAAGGCTGGAGCATATCCTAGTATCTTAGGCGGAAGGCAGGGGAAAGCACCCTGGGCAGGCTCTCACACACTCAAACATCTGGGCAATTTTAATGTAAGAGTTTGGCCTACGTAGCCTGATGTCTCCATGTTCATATACAGTACTTGAATTGATGCTTTCATGTTCAAAGCTCATCAGAGACAACATACATGCAGCATATGTTTTATAAATCATGCTTCTGTTTAATATTCCTCATTTTTGCTCAGTTTAAAAACTGAGACTTGTAATTTCATTACAAATTTATCCTCTATTTGCCCTCCATTTTTCTTCAAAGCTAAACTTGATTACCAAAAATAATAGCTCATAATGAGAATGTCAAGGGCTGACCGCAGCTTTTTAAGTGAAAGTATCACTTGCCATTTTTTAAAATAAATGCTTCCTTTTATTCTTGCTAATTAGGTTTCTTCCCGCTGCGGTGATGCCTCTGTGTTCCTGCGGTCCCTGTGACAATGCGTCACAAGAGCGAGGGTGGTACCGGCACAAAAGGTGTTACGTGGGTGACAGCGGCACATTTTAAAGTGCTTCCTCGCCACATGTGACCCAGCTGAGATGTGCACCTGTGTGAAGGAGCGCGAGAGCTCCCGACGAGTTCACAACGTCGCATCATCTCAAGGCCTCTTCATTAAAGCATCCAAACCATTCAGCCTAATTAATCTTTTCAGTGCACTTCACTTCTCTCCAGATAAGCCCTTTCTGTTTGTTTTCCCGCATTGATAATCAGGCAAATTTCCAGTTACAGTGGCAACATGCTCCTCTTACCGAACCCCACGGGTCATTTTAGCGAAACTGCAGATGCCTGCAGAAAAAAAAACAAGAGATAACTAAACACATTTTATTAAGGTTGAAGCTGAGGGCAAAGAGCTCCTGGAGGATACAACATAAATAAATACACATCGTCGTCCTCCACACCGACTATTTACCAACTGCATTACCTTCAGCGAAATCTCATCATCGCCGGGAGCTGTGAAGCGTCACGGGGGGCCGTTTGATAATTACTAAATGGATCCTTCACAGCCGACTCCAGCCACGGAGTACGGAGCACGCGTTACGGGTCTGATAAATGTCCGCAGGTCTCCTTCTGTTACAGCTGCATTAATAGTTAACAGCTCAGTAAAAATCAATCAGTGCATTATCTGGCCTGCCTCCTGAGATCGGCCCAGTATGTTTAATATATTTGCCACCATGTTTAATATACCGCATTCATAATCGGCTCCTTTCCTTATAGTCTCCTCACTATGGTTGAGTTACTGGTGCACCAGCGCTGCAAATGAGCTCGTAAAAGAGGAGAGGGAGCAATAGAGAACATCTTCTCCGTCGTCCTTTATTTATCTCTCTCCTTCAGCCTTTCTAATACAGATCTGCACTGTTGTTGGCAACGTACACACTACTGCTAGATACAGAAGTCACTCCTCTTCTGAACTCTTAACGTCATTCTATACACATAAAATTTGGGGTTAACACTTTATTTTAAGGTGTCCTTGTTACAGTGTAATTACACATTTAAGTACTGAGCAATAATAATTAACTGTACTAGTAATGTACTTACTATAGGGTTAGGGTTAGGATTAGGGTTTGATTTAGGGTTAGTTGCATGTAATAATGCATAAATTAATAGTTATTACAGTAACTACATGTAACGTGTAACAAGAACACTTTAAAATAAAATTACCCAATTTGGTTATTTACCAGCATGACAACCATATTTTACAACAAATTCGCTCAAAAATTCAGGATGCGCCAACCAAATTAACAACCTGCACAACTAGTTGTTAAAGTAGTGACTCTCTTTTGGATACTGAGAGACACTAGTTTATTAATAAATAATTAAAATGTATGTTTTTTTTTTTTTTCTAGATGCATTCATAATCATACTTTTGCCTGTGCTTTGAAGCAAGTTTTACGCATGCGATTGTGCGCGGAACATGTTACGCCAATAGCCTATATATTAAAGGCTCAAATTAGTATAAATTTAATATAAACGGGTGATTAGTCGAAAAATGGCTTAAATGGATGACTACTAGTCAACTAGAAAAATCTTTATTGGGCGGCAGCCCTATTAAATATCCACTAGAGTTCTCTATTGAAGTTTTAAAGCTTTTTATATGTTTCCATAGCCCATAAATTCAGCTTTCAGAACCATCACGTCCATAACAGAGATATGTCACATTTGTAACATTTATTTTTTTCTCCGAAATGCGAAAAAGAAAATTTAAATAAAACATATTATATGTTCTGTGAAGAGCTAACCCTTCTCCATTCGGCAGATATTGTTGCTTTTGTGCGTTGTAATTCACAGAAAGTCTACAAAATACTGCTGCCTCACAACATATTTTGTTGCCTCTTTTTTTTCTTTTTTTTTTGACTATATGTTCAGGGGTTTAGAAAAATATAAAGAGAAGGTTCAGTATATTGGTAATGAATACATTCTATGAGAATTTATATTTTTAGTTTTGACTGCAAATGTCATGTCTGTAACGCTGGAATTGCTCTAATGTGTAAAAAATATTATACAGATTGTACTTTTAAGTGGAGAATGAATGAACAATATTATAAAAATATCAGAATTATTTGGTGGAGGCTTCTGCTTTGTCTTACTCCTGTAACACTAGCTATAGGCTACTGTATATAAATAAATTAGTGAGTGATTTTGGATAAAAAGCATAACATGTCTGAACAGGTCATGTCTGTAGCAAAGACAGACATTAAAATGCAATATAATTTTATGTTAGACTTACAGAAGTCACATTTTCTTCATTGTGTCCTTGCAAAAGACCTTTTATAGACTATTTAATGTCAAAGAAATGTGTTAAATTCACAGTGAATAATTCCACAATGTGGGAATTAAGGCTGCTAAAATGGGACGGGATATTTGCACTTATAAGTTCAGTAAAAAAGTTTTTGTAACACTGTTTTATGTTCTTAGTAGTGTTCACCAGACTAAAATTTAAATAATCCTATGAACTTAACACAATATAAGTCCTACAGTAATGTTTAAGCGTCCATGACAAGCATGTAAAAAACATTAATAACTAAATCATTAATATTTTATTTCTATTTGAGCTGTACATAAACAATATACTTAAAATGTGGTTCTCACACGTTTATGAGCTCTGTGGCTTCCTGTCAATACGCGCCGAGATAGGTTAACATGTCCGTTGCATATTATTGGCTTCAGTATACGCTATAACTGAGAATGAAACACGACTGCCCCCTACTGGTAATGTACATCATGTGCCAGAGAACTTCACTACGGCCACGTCTAGCCGTGGGAGGTCATGGGATCCCTTTCACTGTGATGCACATTCTTAATGGCCACATCTGTACAACGATTTCTGGGTTTCACCAATTTCTTCATTAGGAATTTTAGCTCCATTGCTGCCCCACTTACATCCTTGTTAAAGGGCAAACACCACACTCTATGCTGGTCAACTGCAAGCAATCCAGTCCTTCAACAATCTCAAAGAACAATTTACTTCTGCACCTATATTGCATCACCCGGACCCTAACCTAACTTTTGTGGTGGAAGTGAACGCCTTGAACACAGAAATTGGAGCCATTTTATCTCAGCGTCAAGGTACACCTCCCAAATTTTACCCATGTGCATTCTATTCTTGTAAACTCAACCCTGCTGAACAAAATTATGACATTGGCAACCGAGAACTGTTGGCCATGAAGGCAGCATTTGAGGAGTGGCGACATTGGCTAGAGGGGGCCAAAGATCCATTTCTCGTACTGACCGATCACCGAATTCTGGAATACCTGCATTCAGCCAAGAGATTAAACCCCAGGCAGGCTAGGTGGGCATTATTTTTTATTCGCTTTCATTTCATTATCACTTATCGCCCAGGCACTAAGAACATCAAAGCAGACTCTCTCTCCCATCAACACGATGCAGACACCCAAAACTCTACCCTAGAACCTATCATTTCCACATCTTTAATCATAGCCCCAGTCCATTGGGACATCATGACGGAAATCACTCAGGCTCACAATCAAGATCCACCTCCACCCTCCAAATCCTCTCCAAATCTCAGTTATGTGCCAGGTAATCTTCGTAACAGAGTCATTCAGTGGGTTCATACCTCCCCATGTTCTGGACACCCTTGGTATCACAGCAACTCTGCAGCTACTAAAGAACAGATTTTGGTGGAACACGTTGCAGGTAGACACCATCGCTTACATCAAGAACTGTCAAATATGCGCAACAGCTAAATCCTCTAAACAGCTCCCTGCAAGACCTCTACAACCACTACCCATCCCTCAACGACCCTGGTCACACATTGCCATTGATTTCAGTAATTGATCGTTTTTCCAAAGCCTGCCATCTAATACCACTATCTAAGCTTCCCACAGCCTTTGAGACAGTTTAATACCTGTTCCACTACATATTTCGGTATTATGGTCTACCAGAAGACATTGTCTCCGACCGAGGCCTGCAGTTTACCTCCCGGGTCTGGAAGGTCTTCTTTCACCAGCTCAATGTCAATGTAAGCTTTTCTTCTGGTTACCATCCACAGACTAATGGTCAAACCGAATGGTTAAACCAAGAGCTCACTCGATTCCTGAGAACTTACTGTCAACAAAACCAAACAGATTGGAGTTGCTTCCTCCCCTGGGCTGAATATGGCCAAAATTCACTGTGAAAACCCTCCACCGGCATGACCCCATTCCAATGTGTCCTGGGATTCCAAACCCCCTTATTTCCCTGGTCAGGAGAACCCTCTGAAGTACCGGCTGTCAACGACTGGCTTCAATGAAGTGAGAGAGTATGGTACTAAGCTCACGTCCATTTTCAGTGTGCCATCAACAGACAGAAGGTTCAAGCTGACCGGCATCGGCGTCCTAGCCCTAATTATATTCCAGGGCAATAGATGTGGCTGTCTACACGGGACCTTCGCCTCCGTTTGCCGTGCAAGCAGCTCAATCCCATGTGTGTGGGTCCATTCAAAATTTTAAGACCCCCTGTATCGTACCATCTCCAACTGCCCTCTAATTATCGTATCTCTCCTACTTTTCATGTATCCCTGCTGAAACCTGCTGGTGGTCCGAGGGGAAGAAGGAGGAAGGTGGTTTCCGGAGCCCCCCACCCATAATCATGGATGGCGAGGAGGCGTTTCAAGTGTGAGTGCTTCTGGATTCCAGACGCCGGGGCCACCAATACCTGGTAGACTGGGAGGGGTATGGTCCGGAGGAGCAGTCCTGGGTCAACGCAGAGGATATCCTTGACCCTTCACTCATCACAGAGTTCCATAGGACTCACCCAGAGAAACCTGCCACTCACCCCTGTGGAAGACCCCGGCGTCAAGCACAGCCTCGCGTCAGAAGGCACTAAATAATATTTCACAATATTATTTTTGTTTTACTGTCTTAAACTACAGTGTGTGTGTGGTTGTAGTGAACAGAACAGCAAAGAGAAGAAAGTGAGCAGAGGAGAGCATTAGCATTTGACTGAACACTGGCAACAATCAGTCTCTTCAGCAAATTTCATATTTGTGTTTACTGCGCTGCTGCTAAGCCCATTTTCACGGTGAGCTCAAAACTACAACTTATCGACGTTCTATTTAAGTTGACAATGGCTGGGGAGAGCCTCTCGCTAAGGAGACAGCAAAAAAACAGCTTGAACGCTAGGGCCACCACTAAAAATATCACCCAATTATCCTCACAGCCCTAATATCATTCAGGAACTAAAGAGGATTGCTTTTCGCCAGGGCCTTTCACTTTGTTCTTAAAGAACAAAAGCCTATCAAACTCACCAACCCCTCAAACAACCATATGTATCCGGTGCACATTCAAAGCCACTGCTCTTTCTCATGCAAAACTCTCCATCCACACTGACACAAATATATTACTGAAGACTGTTTGATATGATAATTAATTTGCACCTTATAGAAAACCAAAGTCTGCACTCCAGGGAGGAAAAAAGCAAGATAGCAAAGGGAGAAAAAAACACACGTTTCATTACCACTATGAGCTCGTTTACATGAAAAGGGGGAAATGTAACTCTCAGTGGGGGTGACTGAGGTTACAAGAGGCCACACAGGCGACACCAGACGACCGTGGAACAGAGAATCCGTTCTATTATGGCATCTGATGACAGAGAATATTCCAAATCGATCTTATTCTATCGTCCCGCCATCTACTCGCCCCTTCGACTAGATGACATGTAATACTCGGCTTGAGGAATCCAAGACCTGAGCGCAAAGCAGAGGAACGCTCGATCAATTAAGCAGTCGAGACGGAGGGGTACTGGATGGCAAAGAGGTCTGCTGTTGTGCTGCTCATTCACAAGAGACGAAGCCTTTATCGATTTCTACTGTGAGCCTCGTTCTCATCATTAGAGAACATTACTGATCTAAAGAGGACCCCTGACCGCACTATTGGTTAATGACTACTTAAAACACAGTAGATGGGCTCAGGAAAGTGGTGTGATCGTTGAGTGGATTTCACAAAACCTGTGAAGAAAATGTTCAGGTCATATTTTAACCCAAATCAAAAAGAAAGAAATAAGAAAATATGCACCATTAAGATTTGTTGCATTGCATCTTTTGGATTACATTCATGTCAAGTAAGTACATTAATAATTCTCATTACCATAAAATAAATATAACAGACCTCATAGTCAGTGGGAGGATGACCAGAAATGTCTCATAAAAAAAATTACAGTTATTAAAAAATAATTTATCCTGATTTACTTATATTTTACTTGTAATTTACTTGTTTTTTAAATTTCTATAGTAATTGGTATTGTCATTAAGAATAATGAGAACTACAAACAAACTAAGTAAAATGTCCAGACACAGTAATAAGAAATATTTTTTTTATTTTTTTGGAAAGTGCTATAATGTCACAATTTACAGTAATGTCACAATGTAGCAAAAATTATCAAAATATATTATTCATTTTCTTTAAGCCAAACATAATTTATTATTTTTCTTTTGATTTTGAGGTTAAATTGACCTTGCAATGTTTTTATGAGACTCACCCAGTTCCACCATTCAGTCAACCACTACAGTCTGGGGTAATATAAAAGAGAAATGCATTCTGTTTGCACAAATATAATCTAATCTTTATGCCATGTGCAAAATTACACACCAAAGAGCAGCATCTACCATATCTAACAGTTTAGGAGTAATATGCCGCATAACTAAACAAATATAACTGGTTATTTCAAGTTATTTGTTGGAGTCTCACACTATATTTGTTCTTTTCATGAACACAGACTCCACAGAAATGCCACACAATACGATGCTAAATATATAAAATCAATTCCACCTTATATTCCCTTTCTCTCTCTGTCTGTCTGCCTGCCTGCCTCTCTCTCTCTCTCTCTCTTTCTCTCTCTCGTTTTATGAGATGTGAGACGTAGTACACTCTAAACCGCTTGCTTGGAATTATGTGAGGTAGTCTGAGTGAACTGGCTTTGGAAACCCTGCTCTAAAGGATCTGTCACAAAATCTTTGCTTAGTCTTCATCCCTAGAGAGACGTGTGGTTTTCCATTCCTATCACCGCTGCTCTCTGGTTTTAACCACCTGTAGGAACTCCCGTTTTCTTCGCTGAAACCTCTGTTCTGAACTGTTGAAAACAAGCTGTCTGTGTGAATGTTTATATCGATCTTATATATGTCCTCATTCATATTTCAGTCACTAAACTACACAAAAGTGTAAAACATTCCTGAAGAAGTCTTGAACAACATCTTGCCCAACAATTAGGCCTGAAATGCTGGAAAGAAGCATGAATTGTTGCACTCCAAATGCATAGCCACATGGAGCACTATAGCAGACAATACATTAAACTGTCTTCTTCCAATTACTATTAAGTGACTTACATTTTAGACACGTTAACTGTTTTTGCTCTATTTCGCCAATGAAAGTAGTTCTAAACAAAACCACAGCAGAGCAGTTGCCATCTCTGAGCAATACACAGTCGTGTTTAGTTACTGAATGATTCAGCGTTTTTAAATGAATTGAGTGAGTGAATGATTCAATGACCCACTCATAAAGACATTGGCTGCGTCCGAAAACGTAGGCAGCTGACCTGTTGCCTCGCTACCTTATCAGGCAATGACTTTGTAGGCAGCATTTTCGCATGGAGGTACCTCACGAAACTGATTTCATACCGACTTCTGTAATAGTAATTTCTCGCTAGCAATCAGAAGTGTAAAAAAATTGGTCAAAAATGTACATTTACAACCACAACTTTCACACGCCATCTTTATTTTTTTAGCTCAATTGTCACAGAATGGAAAGCACATGATTGTGGGATATGAAAGGTATATATATACACATATACATACACACACAGACAAGTAACTTTTTTTTATTTATTTTTTTTATAAGTTGGCCAAACACATCTTCTTCATTTTAAACTTCAATCATGACAGAATATTAATTAATGAGTAGGGGAGACCGGAGGCAATTATTTACATTTTCCTTATAAAACTCAAATTACCTGCCATCTTTTGGTGTAAGAAACATATATGTCTACAGAAATATTGCCATTAAACTATACAGCTGTTAGAGTGCCTTGAAATACTCAATATAAACCCACTTCATCTCAAATAGAACACACATCACACAGTAATGATATTACTGCTTAAATATTTATTGATATTACTGAATAGTAATATCTTTCAGTAATATTAATTTGCCTTTATATGGTACTAATTTATTTAGCGGCCAGAAAAAAAAAATGGGTTTAACGCAAAAGTCTAAATGATACCAATAGTTAAATTATTTGAAATGGATAAAATTATTCACTAACATATTTTATGTTAAAATGAACAATGTTCATGTTTCAATGAAATAATATTTATTACATATTTTAAAATTTAATCTTTCAGTCATACAATATTTATGTCGCAAGTACTCACACAATTGCTACCAACCTCACATATCACAGTAAAATTTTATATGGAAGGTACCGTTAGCATGTTAATCATTCAAGTTATACTTAATTCAAATTATACAAAATGACAGATACAAAAAAAAAAATGGATTCGGTGATACGAGCACATAGACAGAACTTTACTGAGCATATGGTGAAAAGTGTTTCAAAGTCATTTTAGCATGTTTGTGCTTGAAGACATTTAGCATGTTACAATTGCCCTCCTCGATAATCTAATATTTAGCTTGTTATTTTTGAGTATGATATTGCAAACGTGGCATACACAGCGTGAGAAGACCATGACCCTACATATAAATATTAGAGGCTCTTTCTGCTGTAAAGGGCAAATCGACAAGACTGAGACTCTGGTTACCATTCATATTTTCACCCTGATATGAGATCAGTGTCAGGCCAAAAATAGAAAGAGATTGTAGCTTATTACCTCAGTATAGTGTGATTCACTATTTAGAGCATGATGACATACTTCACTAGATCACATAAAATCCTCTGCGACCTACGTGGTAATGTTAGAGAAAAGAAACGCAATGAACTTTTAATAAGGACACCCGTTTGATACTGATATTTCACCATTTCTCTTGCTATCTGAAAGAAAAAAACTGTGGATGAGAGATCTGAAAGCAGAAAGGGTCACACTGGGCCCCCATCAAGTCCATTGCCCCGGGGCCTGAATTAAAAAGCTCTTTAAAAGCAAATTCACTCCACAATTACAGCATGTTCTATATTTCCACAAGACTAATGTCATCCGAGCTCTCACTTAAATAAATGAGTTATATAATTAACCATCAAATTAATTAACTTTACAAGTGGCACACTTCAGCAACTCTGGAGGGGGATGAAGATTTGATTTGGTGAAATTGTGTCGAGCGGCTGAGCGTCGTTTCTGTCAGCACTGACACGTGTGGGCCGCATTAACGTCCTGTGGATTTCGCTCATGCCGACACACTCAGCGGCGAGGTGATCATTAAACACATGAAGGACAGAGCTGAGAAAGAGAGACAGATATGCTTTGGGGGACAGCTCACTTCTTTCTCGAGTACTTTGATGATTCTTCAGAGAAACGAGCAAGTGAACACTTTGTCATATGCTGCAAAGGTGGCAATTTAAGCAAGTGTCGACGTTCTCCTCCCATCACAGCAGCTGCCTTACCTTTCTGACTCGGACAGGAAGCAGGATGCCTGCTGAACTGGCAATGAATGCGTGACTAGACCCCACCGGCATGTTGCTATTCGGTTGCAGCTTTGGGTTAAACTGAACATTTTTGACAACTGAGAAAAGAGTGTTCTTTTGGAAGTAAACCTTTGTAACTGACATCAAAGTAACTACGTGAAGCTTATAATCAATCTTGGCGCATCAAGATATTTCACACCACATTTGACTTGATTCCAAACTACACTGTTTCTTCCACGTATCCATACCAAATATGACACGAGATTTAATGAAAATGAAAAACAGCATAGAGGCGAATTCCTGAATTTGTGAGCAATTTCTTTAATACAAAACAAAAAGTTCACTTCACCTTCATGCCACTGTTTTCAGGCAATGACTTGCCCAATCCCAAAACCCGGCCACTGGTTGGACTGATGTTGTCTGACCCAGTCAAGACAAACAAACAAACAAACTGCAAATCGGTTTTGTGCCACTAATAGCACAGAAATGACAAACTTTGCCTTTATATTTATTACTGTTCCTCACACAAACAAATCAAACGGCATCAGAGGATTTGGAAAATAGTGCACAAGTCATAAGGGCTAATTTTAGGTTACACTTTATTTCGATGGTCCACTTTAGACATGCATTCTACTTACTATGCAACTATGCATATACAAACTTTGCAACTACATGTCAATTAACGCTCAGAGTATTAGTAGACTGTAGTAGACTGTTGGGTTAGCAGACAGTCAACTAATACTAATGAGAGTTAGTTGACATGTACTTGCAAAGTTACTTATAGTTAGAAGAATGTCTAAAATGGACCATTGAAATAAAGTGTAACCTAATTTTATGATATTTTTAGAGTGCTTCATAGGCGGCTCCAAATTAGCAACTTTCATTGTATGGAAAAGAGCAGGCTAAACATCTGCTAAACATTTGTGTGTGCGTGTGCTGAATATAGTACACAAGCTAAATAAGGCCCTGTTTACACTAGTGCATTTTCGTTTTAACAGCGTTTTAAAATGAAAACGATCCTCATCCAAAAGCCGCTTTTCCACCATCGGGCCGAACGGCTGCTCTTTAGAATGTAGACAACCGGGCCGAGAACGATTTGTAATCGTGCCACGCCGTACCAGGCTCCAGCAGAAACACAACTGGAACCGTTCCTTACCATTCTAAGAACCGTTTGGCCCGATGGTGGAAAAGCGGCTAAAGTCAGCAAAGCTTGCAGTTCCGTCTCCATGTTATTGTTCACACGGTTGTCGAGGCTGATCTGTTACAGAGCTGTTGAGAGTGACGGCTCTGGGGTGCATTTCCCAAAAGCATCGTTAGCCAACTAACATCGCAAGTTCCGTCGTTACTAACATAGTTCAATGATTTGGTGTTTCCTGAAACCATAGTTCAAACAAACATTCGCAAACTGCAGCGCAAACTTGTGTGGTTGGAATGACAGCTCTCAAGCTGTGGTTAGAATAAGCAAGCTGACATTAAGTATATCTTAATGTCATATCTTATTTTGAATATATACAAATGTCATTTACATATTTTAGTTTATCAAGAGATTTTAAGTACCGTTTTTGAAGAATGCGCATGTGTGTACGTGCTCTGGTACGCATAGGCGTAATTTGCGGGTGGGACGGGTGAGACATACCCCCACCACTTTTTGCCAGAGTTGATATTGTCCCCACCACTTTTTGAAACATCTCGCGGCACGGATGTATCTAATACAACAGAAACATCTCTAGTTGATTAGCAATTCTTTCGTTTGTGTTAAATAATAGGCGATCTGGCACTGGGATGTGTTGTTTTTGTTTCGTTGCCGCTGTTATCAGTGGCGCAACAGTGTTCTCTTGGCGCTCATGCACACTGCGCAGTCTTCACACGGACGAGCGCTTCAATCTATCGCTTAACGCTGTTGCGGCCGGAGACTCTATTATTTTCGGTGAAATCACAAAACAAAATGCACATAAACGTGTCCCTGCTCTTGATATACAATCACTGATGAACATCTTTGGTTTTAATGAGAAAAAAATTAAATAAATTACACGAGGGTGGATTAGAACCCAGAACCTCTGGCACGTTGAACAAAAATTCTACCCCTAGTCCATCAGGACAATCTAATATTAAATATACTAAATATTTATTGGCTAATGTGACCCCTGGTCTGTTATTGTTGTGTTCCGATAGTGTAATGTGAGCAGCCACACCTTTGTTTTCAAAAGTCTCAGTTTTGTTCAGTTTACACTGAAACCCCAGAGTTTTCTAACTAAAACGGGGTCTGCAGTCTCCATTTTCGAGGGTAGAAAACTCTAGAGTTGTGTAGATGCCAGGCGTTACCGTAGCAAACGTTATGCATTTTAAAACGAAAACGCACTAGTGTAAACAGGGCCTAAGTCTTTCTATCTCATATGTGATGCTACTGTCAGTTATTAACAGTTAAATGTATCCTAAAATGAAGGTTCAGATTGCTGATATGGCTGCCTATCCACCATATTGCCGTTTTGCCCTTGAGCAAGTCAAGAACCCCAAGATGCTCCAGGCCTAAATAAAGACTGCTTTAGTGGGTGACGATGCATAACAAATCTCATTGTCCTTTATTTACTCGATATAGCACTTGATAAGCAATTCCTGTCATTTTATCACTGATATTCTTTGTGATCTACAGAGGAATGAAAATGGAAGTGAAGAGTTTTACGGTGAAACCAATTATCTATGATCAAATAAAAACTGTATTTATATGCTTCTGCGAGAGACAGCAATACTCTACATCAAATATGCACATCGGAGCGATGTGATTCCTCATTTTTACACAGACGACATTAACATGATCTTCAGTTTAATGTTCTAAAATAACCTGCATTTTTCTCCTCATTAAGAGAGGAAACTAGTGAATAATCCCACCACTATGTATCTTGCACTTGACTGACGGAGACAAAGATGCAGCTTGGCTAAACTTCATTTGCATTGCAGGTTTATAAAATGATTTTTGGTGCAAATTTGTACTCTCCAAGGAAAACCGAGGATGTTGCAATTATTAAAAGCCCTGTTCCCCAGGAATCTGCATTTAAATCATGACACACTATTTAGCTTGTCATCTTTAGAGTGTGAAAAATACCCATCCTGCCTTCCTAATTGGCCTTTGTGTGAATGTGTTTAATGCTTAAGACTTTGTGATGCAAGTGGTGCCGTCAAAAACACACAAAGCTTTGAACATATTCAATATTTTCCTTTTCAGCAATGAAAATAATATTGCTCTCATTTTCATCTCTACTGTGTGTGTTTGTCTCTGTGGATCATAATTGGCTCTAGTCCAGTGCCTTCATTCTCTTTACAGCCTTTGATAGACTGCAGCTTATAATGAATGACTTTTACAGTTATTAACACTTCTGTTTGAGGAGGTCAGTGTATGAATTTGTCGACTGAAAAAGAACGCGAATGAGAGATCAATCTGATATTTACAGGTCACTTAGGGCAAATTTACTAAACAAAAAGTCACTTCAGTGCAAAAACCTTTCTTATTCACTAATCAACTGCAATCCAGTTTAAACAAGCACGGGTATAAATGTGCTGCTAGTTTTTGGGTAACACTTTATTTTAGGGTCTTTTAACTAGTTGCTTAATAGCATGCATATTACTAGAATATTGACTGTTTATTAGTACTTATTACACACATATTAATGCCTTAATTTGCATGAACTTATTTTACATTCTTAATCCTACCCAATACCTAAACTTAACAACTAACTTACTACTTAGCAGTAAATTAGGAGTTTATTGAGGGAAAAGTAGTAGTTAATAGTGAATATGTGTTCCCTATACTAAAGTGTTGCCAGTTTTTGTCGTTGTTAATGACAATACAAAAACATAGTACAGTATAGCAGGGTTATTGTAGTTAACTATAACTAAAAACAAACAAATAAAATGTTACTTGAAATATAATAAACTTATATTAATAAACTTTAAATGAATAAAAAATAAACGTATTTCATTTCAGCTAGTTGCACATTTCTCATTTTCATTTAGTTTAACTTGATGCACTAAAATAACTAAAAATGTAAAATTAAAATGACAACATTTTTAAAAAAATATATATAATTAAATTAAAAATATAATGGTCAAAATGATAATAAAACAACACTGCTATAGTATAGTATATGGGTCAATGACGTGACAGGTCTTTTTTTTTTTTTTTTTTTTTTTGTCCAAAGACCTTAATAACAATAAAAAAAAGATATGACATCCAAGGTATGTAAAGTAGTACAACTAGATCTCTTTTATTGAATCCAAAAGGTTTTAATTATATTTTGCTACATATAAAGGTATTTTAAAGATTTTGAAGTATCAAAAGGTCATTCGGTTTAACTGTCCAAAAGCCAATACAGCCAATTCATTTGTGATTAAAATATCTTAAAATGTAATAAATGTATATATTTTTTATCCTGGCATGATTTTATAACATCATATATTAACATAGTGCAAAATGGTATTAAAATTATGTGTAGAAGTCGTTGCTTTGTTATGAGAAACAATGTCTGGAAAAATTAATTTCATTGATGTCAAACCAATATAAAGGGATCATTTTGGATCAAATCATGCGGTCAATATCATGTGACAGGATGTGCCACCATTGAGACACCTGCAAAGGATGGTCGTGAAGCAAAGTAACTAAATCTCTTTTAACTATTTGAAAAATTAGGGACATATGCATGTCCCAAAACATCAGGTAATTCGGAACAATCGCTATAAAATATGGAAAATGTTGTAATATTTTAAAAGCTGTACTAAATATAAAATGTTTAATTGTCCTTTTGTTAGCTAGCTAGATATCAGCCAGTTAGCATTGTTTGAAAATATTGTCATTCGGTATAACCAAAAGTGTCATTCGGTAAAACCAAAATTTTGGTTAAACCGAATGACTTTTTTGGTGACAAATTTTGTCCATCTTGTAAAAAATGACAAAAGCTGTGTTAATTGATTATAAAAACCACATAATCTCATTGTTAACACTTAATAAAACTTTAAAATCAATTAAATCTTCATTGTTTTTTACACTTTTAAAAACCTTATTCGTCAATGACCCATATAGTAAATAGAAGTGACAAAAAAAAAAAAAAAAAAATAGCCTAAAATATTTAACTAAAATAAAAACAGAAAATTACCAAAGAACAAAATCCTTTTAAATGACTCACTGATATTTAAAACAACCGACCAAAGCTCACTTTTTGCATTTTCTGATACAGCGTTCTGTATGTCATACTGGGCAGATATGTAGTGTGATCAGACTGTGTAAATAATAATAATAATAATAAAAATAATAATTTTGAAAGAAAATAAAACAAAATTAAAACTGGTTATTTCGACTGACAGAGGAAAAAATATTTTTAGGAACAATTAAAACTAACTAAACCTAAACTGAATTAAAAATAAAAATATATTTTAAAAAAATAGTAATATTTTTCGGCATTTTGAAGCATACCAGATTGCACTACTCTGCCGCATCCTCCACAATCTCCCACTCAGAACAGACCAGGAAGATTGTACCATACAAATTTACACTAAACTAATTTTGGCCATATTTGCACTGTTACCCGATTTGCATAATTCCATCAGTAATTCGAACGTTAAAACAACTCAGAAAACACGCGCATATAAACAACACTATCAGCGGCTGCAATTCATTCTTGTGAGCTCCCCTTAATCTTTAAAAGAGCAGTATAAGGTTTCAATTGCTGCAGGCAACTGCTAACAAGTAAACACCTTCCTCTGGTGCTGTGTGTCTCTCTGTCTCTCTCTCTCTCTCTATTTCCTTTAACACTGTGTGCCATCAACTGCTGCGTCCGCAGCAATAAAGACCAGTAAAGAAGGATGAGGGAAAATATCGAGATAGAAATCAGATGATCCTATTATGTCTAACCCACTACAGATAGTGATGCATACAAACAACACACCAAGAGGCAAGAGGGCAACCAATAATTCAAAAAGTGACAGCAAATCATAGATATAATTCATCTTTCAGTGGAGAGAGTCCAATTGCACAGAAGGGAGGCTCTGCCTTTTTCCAACTATAGGTGGACTACAGTCAGGTTTACTAAAATGTTTTCAATACCGTTTTATAAGCATAAATTTTACTTGGTAAGTAGCCATGGAATAAGTCATGTCAGGTGGTCATTATAGCAAAATAAACCCTATCAGGAGGATACAAAACACTATCATTTGCAATAATGACCGGCTGACTGCACATTATCCCTCATATACTGGTCGTAAAAACAATTGCCTTCCTCAAAGACAGCACTTCATCCAAGTGTGCATCTGTGCATATCTGTGTTTGTGTGTGTGGTTCTTGGATGAGTGAGTGACAGGTGCTAAATGAGGTGTAAGAGGGATTGTGAATGTGCTGGAACGCCAGGAGACTTTGGAATCATATCTGTCTCTGACACCTGCCAATCTAAAATCATTCCTATATCTCCTCAGAATGTTGTCAGAGTGCTGTTCCTCTCTGTAGGATAAAATGCTTCCAGAGGGATCCAGTTTACAGTATGCTCATTTAAGCTGGAATAATGTCAAACACATTAGCCTGGGGACGACACTGATGCAGCACAAATTAAAATGTGCTAGTACTTTATCCTTCTCCGCTCTACCTACGCAGACACACACACACTCTTAAAAATAATCGTTCTTTGGAGCACCGTAAGTTAAGAAAAGAGCCCTCTTCTTATCAAGAACTCATTTACACTCTATATACTGTTCTATATAAAAAAGGTCTTGATGTTACATTATATGATCTTCAGATCCGAGTAAGTATTGGTTATTGGTTTCTAATGAGTTTAGCCACTGAAGTGCTCTTCAGACTGCATAATTTAGCAGAAAACTGACATGAATTAAAACTTTCTCTATATGTGAATAAAACACTACTTTGGTGAGAATCCATCAATATTTTCTTTCTTAAAGTGCACATTTTAGTTGGAAATATCAGATCAAATCTTATGTTTTGATGTGTATTCATGACACAAATCTAGAAATATTACAGCCATGTGTCTTTCGTCAAGATCAACATTGGACATTTGGGGTTTTGGGACTATTTCTGTTAGCTTTTAAATAAATAAATCGTTCATTATTACAATGTGTCTGCTTCAATAGGATCTGTATCAGCAAAGAAAACCATGCAACAAGCCTTATAGATGAACAAAGATCGTTTTCTGAAGAACTGTAAGGAAAAAACAAAGGCTATAATTTGCAACTTAAGCGTACAGTGGGTACGGAAAGTATTCAGACCCCCTTACATTTTTCACTCTTTGTTATATTGCAGCCATTTGCTAAAATCATTTAAGTTCATTTTTTTTCCTCATTAATGTACACACAGCACCCCATATTGACAGAAAAACACAGAATTGTTGACATTTTTGCAGATTTATTAAAAAAGAAAAATTGAAATATCACATGGTCCGAAGTATTCAGACCCTTTGCTGTGACACTCATATATTTAACTCAGGTGCTGTCCATTTCTTCTGATCATCC
This sequence comes from Ctenopharyngodon idella, assembly GCF_019924925.1. Lineage (NCBI taxonomy): Eukaryota > Metazoa > Chordata > Actinopteri > Cypriniformes > Xenocyprididae > Ctenopharyngodon > Ctenopharyngodon idella. The sequence goes on from NC_067225.1 coordinate 5,816,154, forward strand.
TTGAGATGGTTCTACACCTTCATTTGAGTCCAGCTGTGTTTGATTATACTGATTGGACTTGATTAGGAAAGCCACACACCTGTCTATATAAGACCTTACTGCTCACAGTGCATGTCAGAGCAAATGAGAATCATGAGGTCAAAGGAACTGCCTGAAGAGCTCAGAGACAGAATTGTGGGAAGGCACAGATCTGGCCAAGGTTACAAAAAAATTTCTGCTGCACTTAAGGTTCCTAAGAGCACAGTGGCCTCCATAATCCTTAAATGGAAGACGTTTGGGACGACCAGAACCCTTCCTAGAGCTGGCCGTCCGGCCAAACTGAGCTATCGGGGGAGAAGAGCCTTGGTGAGAGAGGTAAAGAAGAACCCAAAGATCACTGTGGCTGAGCTCCAGAGATGCAGTCGGGAGATGGGAGAAAGTTGTAGAAAGTCAACCATCACTGCAGCCCTCCACCAGTCGGGGCTTTATGGCAGAGTAGCCCAACGGAAGCCTCTCCTCAATGCAAGACACATGAAAAAACACCTGAAGGACTCCAAGATGGTGAGAAATAAGATTCTCTGGTCTGATGAGACCAAGATAGAACTTTTTGGCCTTAATTCTAAGCGGTATGTGTGGAGAAAACCAGGCACTGCTCATCACCTGTCCAATACAGTCCCAACAGCGAAGCATGGTGGTGGCAGCATCATGCTGTGGGGGTGTTTTTCAGCTGCAGGGACAGGACGACTGGTTGCAATCGAGGGAAAGATGAATGCGGCCAAGTACAGGGATATCCTGGACAAAAACCTTCTCCAGAGTGCTCAGAACCTCAGACTGGGCCGAAGGTTTACCTTCCAACAAGACAATGACCCTAAGCACACAGCTAAAATAACAAAGGAGTGGCTTCACAACAACTCCGTGACTGTTCTTGAATGGCCCAGCCAGAGCCCTGACTTAAACCCAATTGAGCATCTCTGGAGAGACCTAAAAACGGCTGTCCACCAACGTTTACCATCCAACCTGACAGAACTGGAGAGGATCTGCAAGGAGGAATGGCAGAGGATCCCCAAATCCAGGTGTGAAAAACTTGTTGCATCTTTCCCAAAAAGACTCATGGCTGTATTAGATCAAAAGGGTGCTTCTACTAAATACTGAGCAAAGGGTCTGAATACTTAGGACCATGTGATATTTCAGTTTTTCTTTTTTAATAAATCTGCAAAAATGTCAACAATTCTGTGTTTTTCTGTCAATATGGGGTGCTGTGTGTACACTAATGAGGAAAAAAAATGAACTTAAATGATTTTAGCAAATGGCTGCAATATAACAAAGAGTGAAAAATTTAAGGGGGTCTGAATACTTTCCGTACCCACTGTATATTGCTCATATAAAGGTGTGGAAAACTGAAAACCTCACATCAGTGTTCTGAGGAAAACTACTACAGTGAGGTCGTTTTGCCAATCTTGTGATGTTATGTTATGGAGACAAAATACTATATGTAAGCAATAAGGTATGAGAGGCTGTGCTGTATCGTGAATAAGTCACGGCTGAAAGGGGTTGCCTAAAAAACGCCCTTCAGCCGTGACTTATTGACGATACAGCACTAGCCTTGAGTACCTTATTGCTTTTATAAAAGAGTTACCACACAATACAAATATTAAAGCCAAAAATATCTATCATGCAACTTTCCTGAAATAAACTTTCACTAAAAGCCTTCCTTCCGCCGGAAAAAAATAGTCCCTGACCATGAACAGCAACAGAAGTTACATTATTACGCCATTAGATGGCGGCAAAGACTGTCTTTATGAGTGTGTCAGTCAGTAGTGAAGACGTTTACATTGAAAAGACTGATGTGAACACGGAACCAGGCGCAACTGACAAATGCTTTGACTAGCGCTGTCAATCACAGGAAAACACCTTAACTGTTAAAAGGACAAGATAATACATCGGACATTTAAACAGATCTTTTATTTCGAACATAGGACTGACCTGAAGGAAAATAAATCTGAATAAATATGCTAAATCTGAATGCAGGTAATAAGCTCGCTCATTCGATCTCTTTCTCACAATACTCTTCTAGTTCTACATAATACAGTAAGTAGTTTACCTTGCTAAGAGTGGCTGCTAAGGGTGTTGTGTAGTAGTGATACACAGAACCGCTGCGGTCATATCCTTGTTTTATCGTGAATAAAACACAGCTATTGACCAATCAGAATCAAAAACAGAAACTAACCGTTTTATAAAAAAGTATATTTCACACATATGGTGTCAACAATAGCCTGAGGAATACAAACATCAATTAAATTACTACAGTGACGCTAGCAGATGTAACTGAATTATTAAAATGCTATGATATTTACTTTAACACTTCAAAGAATAAATGTCATGGTAACGTCACTGGTACATTCACTTTCAGTGCTTTAGTGTACTGTTGAGTGTTACGATAGTCCTTTTGAAGGAAAATGTATTTTACCTGCAGTCGTTCATGCACATGAAGGTGATGAAGCTGTAGGTCTACCTTCTTCGTCGCTGGCAAACGATGGATGCATTTCAACGTTTTGTTCAATGAACTGTAGATAAATATCCACCTCATCCATCTCTTTTAGTTGTCTTTGATGTAGAGTCGATACCAACATATAGCTCAACGATTTGGCGTTTCCCAAAACCATATTTCCAGGACATTAGCAAACAAGCATTGCTAACTTAGGTGGTTGGAACTACAGCTGTCGAGCTGTAATTAGTTTCTTGTTAAATGACTTATCGTGCTCTCCGGCACAATAAGCAACCTAACATTCAGTACATTCTATATGTTTCATTCTATTTAAATATACATTTTAATCTATACATTTAAGCGTGTCAACAATCAGCGGCGCCGTTTTTTGAAGAGTGCGTAAAATGCGCAAGGCAACTCAGGAATATGACATATGAGGGAACCCGCGATAAATTAAACATCAAATAAAGCAGACATGTGCCATGTTCGTTACAGCAGCAACTCGGAGACCTCGAACTGATTAATTTGCAGAAGTTATTACTCCTCCACCTGCACGTGAGTCATTAACGACAATCATATTGTTGAACCATATTGGTTATGTTGTACCAATATTGTGGTTCAAACTACAAAGGTGCCACCATGTTACAACGGTTTCGGGAAACAGTCGTGACTAGTTGGTTAGGTTCTCCAACGATGCATCTTACTAGTTAATCAGCGAGTTAAATCGTTATACGGGAATTCGGGAACACCTTGGGTGAGAGAAACGTTCCAAGCGAGTCAGTGAGCTGTTCGAATAAATCGCGAACCGATTTAGACCGTTTGTTTCAATTCACTGCAGAGAATCGATTCAAAAGAGTGATTCATTCACGAAAATCACATCGATTCGCTAGTTCTGATCCTAAATGCCGACAGAAAACCCTTGCTAAATTCGGAACCGCATACTTCTCTTACTATTTCTGCCAAAGAAAGATGTGGTAAAAGTACTACAAGTAGTATACTAGAATCCGTCTAAATTCTCATCGTTGTTGCTGCTTCTTCGTGTGTGAGCGTGATTTGAACTCGAATCCCGTAGTCCACTAACTTATTTTAGGTAAAGTTTAATAACAAATTAACTGCAAATGTTACATGGTCAAAAAACTATCGCTCCAATAGGCTACTGCATCACACAAAACTGCTCGAAATGATATCATTGTCAATATGAAATATAATACATACACATATTAAATGATTCACTTATAATTATTTAACAATGGCTTAACACACAATTATTTATTCCACGTCTATATAAGATACAAAAAAAAACATATGGCTCTTTCAATGTAGTTCCGTATTCAGCACCTGCTCTGTGTGCTTGCACATAAAGACATGGAAAAAATAATAAGAGTAGTATAGTAGAATGCTTTTCCAAGTTCAGCTGATTGACTGCAGAGTTTCTCTTTCTAACATTTGTTACCAGATTTATGAGTTATGTTAGCTGACTATGAAAAATTGGATTGAGCAAAGTCTTTAATTACCAAAGTCATATTTATTGTGTAATGTATCTCTAAACATATAATTAATTCCACTTAATGGCATAGTGTTAAAAATTAATTTACATTATTCATAATAAATTGGTAGTCACACTAGACTAGACTAGTTTAAGCACACAAAATTTCTTCAGACACTGCATCTGCAACATAAATTCATCATAGGCCTATAAAAATAATAAATCTAAAATGTAAAAATATATACAGTCCTTATTCCTGCAAAGCTACAAATCTGCAGCTTTAAAGTTTGTATTCTTTTAATTAAGCTAAGAGGTCACGCCGTGACGTATCAATGTTTTGTGGTCACGCATCTTCATGTGATACAAAATCAAACTTCAACTTTGGAATGTAGTGCTTTGTATTAGTGCTTTGTATTGTGAGCTTGCATTTCTGGTCTTCAGCATTCACATGCATATGAATGTAATGAAAAGCGTAATGTGACCGCTCCTTAATCATGAGGGAGGGTACAGTAATAATAACTGCATTTAAATTCATTGCTTTACTTGAGAAAATCTACTACCCCATCTCTCTCGTAGTGCCTACCCTGCGTAAGGTGATCTTTCCTTATAAGCTGATGTAACGTCTCAGGTGAGGCTGATTTTCTTGCAGTAGCCTAGTCACAAATTGTGTAAACAAGCCCGGCATCACGTGTCTAACGGAAGCCCCGACACCTGCCCTCACATTCCACTGAGACGCTGCCGAGATAGGAGAGGTTGCAGCCTCTTCACTCACAGCAAAACAGCATGAGAATAGAGTGCATTTCGCCCGAAACGACTGCTCGCTGCGTGCATCACATTAGAGGCTCCTGATTGTGCGATAATGTTTCGTTCTGAAAGTTATTCAGCTATGAGCGCTTTGGGATCTAACCAAACAGCATAACCGTGACTCATCTGCTTTTATTAAGGTCAGTCGAAACATCCAAAAGACATAAATTCCTCCAAATGCTTTCCAAACGTAGCCTTGTTTCCAACAGAGGCCCCCACTGAGACACCGAGTACACTGCGCTCGAGGGTCAGGGGCATGAGAGATCATGAGACCTCCGGGTGAGCCGCCGCTGGACTCGCGATGGTCTGCCGAGGCAGCCAAACCGGAGCAGCTGTTCTTTGTGTGTGAGTTGCTCAAAATCGCTAAAGCGCCCTCCCCTCCTGCTGCCCCACACACGCGGTTAATTCTCCCTGGTGGCTGAACACGATGAGGCATCAGCAGAGAGAAAGAGAGGGACTCATCAGACGCGTAGCCTGAAGCAAATGAAATGCTCCCGACTCGGCCACAATCGATGACACCATCATCTCCTGCTCTAGATAATGATATCTGCGGTTGGGTGCATTAGAAAGAGAGAGCGTGTGCCTGTGTTTGTGCGTACGTGTGTGTAGTGACCTGGATATCTCTTTTACCTTCTCCTTTGTGATGCTGCGTAATCTAGATTCACTAATGAGAAAATGCGCCCACTTCTTATTCATCTGTCAAGATGATCTTTCCATCCTATGTAATTGTTTAGTTTCTGCCTGAGACGCCCACATCCGATGCATATTGCATACAAATCTGGAAGGCGCTTGCGAAAATCGGAAACTCCAATCCTCATCGCAACATTTATCATTTTTATTATAGGCACGAATTTAGTCATTTTTGATGTTAATTCGAACGGGGTGAATATTTGCGACAGACCCCTCCCTTTAACCATTTGTATTTCCTCACGCTCAACAGTGTACGATCATAAGCATCTTTCAGGTGTCAAAAGCTCTGCAACAATTACAACACCCCCTCTAAGCGGAAGGCACTTTCCAAAACATTCACCAAAACATTTGTGAGAGCTAATTTTGCATGGAGAGATTGAAAAAAAGTGCATAATTTATGAAGAAACACTCAGCGATATATCAAAACTTCAGTGCCTAGTTTACATGCGGCAGCAATTAGCTACCTTGATGTGCAGCTAATAGAACATCTGTGCATGCTGCTGCACGCATCCACATGTCTGACATAAGGCGAGAAAATGAGCTGATGCCTGTCTATGTATCTTTTTATACGCATACAGAGACAGAAACTCGGGAACACAGCGGAAAATGTTTTCACTACTAATCACAGTGCAACAGGTGCCCAGAGGATCAGTAAGAAGAATGAGGGTGAATTCAATGCAATATTAGCATAATATGCAAACTGCTTTACAGTAAATTTATCATGGTTAAGGAGAATTGTTAGGCATATCATTAAGTGAAGACCCCCTTAAAATCGTAATGCCTCGAGTGGTGTATTGCTTTTAATAAAAATATAACATTATAAAAGCCACTAATGTAAATGTTTAATGAAAAGTTGCATTTATTACTAATAGTGATAGTAATGAACAATAGTTCTGGAAAGTAATATACTAACAGAATATTTACGGTTGCAAAATTGTAGAAACATTTAGTAAGAATGTTTTTTTGTTTTGTTTTGTTTTGTTTTGTTTTGTTTTAATTGCATGTGCTGACACAAGTGCATTTTTATCAGCATTTTACTACCGCGTCGTTTCCAATCAAACGCATCTATTGAAATGTCAGAACTATCCATATTTTTAAGTAATATGTTTGACAAGTAATAGTTCCCAGCTAATTTACTGGTATTTTGAAATATGATTATTGTAACTGGACACAAGTTACTTTTAGTTACTTTTCTGTCACAAAATGAAGTTTATTTAACAAAGTTCGGGAGGAGCACTTTCAGATAATCAACCAATCAGCACAAGAGGAAGCTGGTATATATCCCTCCACCACCCCATCACCTCACTCTTGGCTGATTTCTGTCCCAGTCAAGGAGGGGGAGTACTCTGGATTTGGTCCAAATTCCAAGCTCGGAGCCCTCCCCCGGACAGCATGCCAAATAAGCATAATTTACTATATCTGATTATATATATGTGTGTGTATGGTATAGAGGTACAACATACATATATGTGCAACGGAGGCCAGCTAGTAGTCGCTGTGCGAGTAAACCTCACTCCTCTGATCTTAAGAGATGCTCTAGCGACTAACGTTAGAGGTTGCAACCTTTAGCCTCCTTGTTAGAGCGTCCGACTCCCACGCCGGAGACCCAGGTTCAAGGCCCGCGCAGAGCGGGGCGAGTAGGACCTGGGTAGGGGGGTTATATGGAATGGAGAAACTGTAGAGAAAATGTGGAGAACACATGTTCTAAAGCAGGGGTTTCCAATCCTGCTTTTGGAGAGCTACCGTCCTGCAGAGTTCAGCTCCAACCCCGAACAAACACACCTGAACCTAATCAAGGTGTTCAGTATTAGAGTCCACACCACAATTATGATGATGATGTCACTGAGAAAAGATGAAATCAAGGTGCGTTCAAGCCATATCGTAATTACTGTAACTAGAAGATTCTGGCCTGTAAAAAGCGTTTGCGTCCTTGTCGAGCTCGTAATTACAGTTTGTAAGCTGGGAGTTTTCTGAAAGCTCCCACGTGTACCACCTGACCGCCGTATTTTCATTTAGGCGTTGATAGTGGTGCCATAGAAACACATAATTCCCAGTCCGAGGACGTGGAGCATTTAAAACAGCAGACAACAAAACTGCAGTGCGCTTAGAATAAATAGAACAATATCGTCCGCTGGTGTGGATGCTAATATAGTTATCTTTAGTTGGTGTTAATGGGCCTTAAGTATGCTTTGCTAACATTCCTATTAAAGTTATCAAAACATTAAAAGTTATGAAACGTTCTCTTAATGTTCAAACCGTCCAGTTTTTAAACATTTTAATAATATTTTGTTCTTGGTTATGTGAACGTTAAGGGAACATACACTCTAAAAAATGCTGAGTTAAAAACAAACCAAGTGGGTTGAAAATGGACAAACCCAGCAATTGGGTTGTTTTAGCCCAGAGGTTAGGTTAAATGTTTGCCCAACCTGCTGGGTAGTTTTATTTAACTCAACTGTTGTTTAAAAGTGACTGTATTGCTTACTTAAAATGAACCCAAAGCCTCTCGTAATTATGTGTCTTTTTTTTTTATTTCCAACCTATTTTGGGTTCATATTAAGCCAGCCGTATAGTCATTTTTAAACAATAGCTGGGTTAAATAAAACAACCCAGCATGTTGGGCAAACATTTATCCCAACTGCTGGGTTAAAACAACCCAATCGTTTGTCCATTTTCAACCCAACTTTGGTTGTTTTTAACCCAACATTCCATTTTATCATGATGCAAACATTATGGGAATGTTGCTTTTGAATGTTCTCTGAACATTCTGAAGCAAGTAGTAACATAATAAAATGTAAAATGTTAGACGAACATCCAACTAAAACATTTTAGAAAAAATGCTCCATGAACGATAATGTTTTTGTGGTAGCATTTTGAGAACATTATTAAAGACCAGATAACTTTCAACGAACGTTCTACCAGTGTTACTGTTCATACATTTGTGGGAGAACCTTTCCAGAACATTAAGTAAAGTTCTGAGAACGTTCCCTGTTATCTGGAGCAGAGATGGAGACCCTTGTTGTACAGGATGTGCTTGCTAAAAGAGTGGTATACAGTGCCGTTTCTAGGCATAGGCAAACTAGGTGGTCGCCTAGGGCGCAAACAGCTGGGGGGCGCCAGTAAGAGCCCCTGCCCCACCAAGAGATTTTTTTATATTTATATATATATTTTATTATTATTATTATTATTTCGTACTTTTGCTATTTCAAGGCATTATAATTACTTGCGATTATCTGAGTGACAAGTCTCCCTGGTGATAGCGGCCGCTGCTGTTAGGAAGAGAATGAGATGTAGAAGGCGGCAGGGAACGTCGCCATCCGTGTTTACCTGGATTAAGTGTTTTAGTTTCATCATCATGAAAAGGTCAAAGCCATCAGGGGCTCAGTATCGTAAAAATAAAAAAGAGGATGAGAAAAAAGAAAGCGAAATATACAGGTATGTTAATAAGTGGTTAATTGTTCTGTTCTACAATCCTCCATCACGAGCAAAACATGACACTGCATATTAGCACGGGATGGATTTACCACATCATGCTCATTTCAGCAGCGGAATATTATAACATAGTAAAGTTGAATAAAAATGATCAGAGATGGCTGTTTAGTGTAAATTGACCAAGTGATTGTGTCATAACTATGACAAGTTTGACAACCAGCGTGGGCCTGCCAAACGAACATAGTTTCAACAGAAAAAAATAAAATAAATAAAAATGAGTTTTACATGAATTCAGTGCATGTCAAGAAATAACTTAAAAACATCAAATAAATGGACAAAAAAACATCAAATAAAGTCACAGACAGGCATTGTGATTTGGTCGTGTAGATTATGAGAATCTGTTTATGCTGGAGAGTTTTATATTAATGGTACAAACAATCATGACAGGTGCACTCAACAAATTTTTGGAGAATCAGAAGGCAGATGCTACTGTAGGAAGACAAGCATCAGAGGCATGCCCCAGTTCTAACTAAGTGTTTACGTCTTGTTTACAGCTTTAGCTATATAGAATAGTTTCAAAAGGGTTTAAAATGGTATGTGGCAATGCCATGTCTGATTGTATGAGCATAAACAGGGAAGTTTCCAGGCAGATGTCCTATGATGACATTATTGACACTTTTGCAGCAATGAAGTCTAGGCGTGTCCACTTTTAAATAGTAAACATATGCTCAAATATGCCAAGGTCAATTTGTTTTAAGTCCTTGTAGTTGTTTACCAGTTACTTCATTTGAACATGGATGTGCATAGTTGTTTTATTGAAAAGTGATAACTGTGTATTACTGAATAATAATGGGGGGGGGGGGGGGGTGAACGGCCCTGTATATAAGGCTAGAAACGGCCCTGTATATATATTCACGGTGTGCATTCAGTAAACTTGAAGATGTGAAGCATATCATCACTACATGTGTTTCATTCTTCCCATGTACATGAAATTCGATCTAGACTGCACAGACAATCAATCTTTTTCCTCAAAGTTTGAGGAAAAATATTGACTATATTTTAACTATATTCAGCAAATATGATTATATAACAAACATGTTGACATCAGGACTAAAATCTGGAAGGTTTTACTCTCCGAATAAACTTCACATTCATTTCACATCTTTAGCATTGTGGCGTATCTCTAGAAGGATATGAAATCAACAGCTCCAAGAGTGTAAACATCACCTGCATCTGTTCTCGCCACTCCTTTGGCTGTTTTTGTGTGTCTCTCGCTACAAAGGAACAACAGCACGCCACAAAGAACAGCTCCCATGGGCCCCGCTAATGCGCTAACATAACGGGCTCTCTCCTCCACTACTGCTGTTTACCGTGATGGGGACTGACAACCACACACAGCACACAAGTCAACCTGCAAGCCTAAATTAGCTCCCAGACCACTGCGCATTAATTATGAATTGAGAATAATTGCAATGGGACACGCCAGAGTCAATTCGTTTGGACTGAGTGCTAAGTGTAAATATGACTATGCTAGGAGAAGGATACAAAGGCAGCAATAAAACAGAAGTCAGAAACAGACTTTCGTATGTATCATACACACATATTGTACGTGCTGGGGATTGTGTTGAATCAAACATGATATCACGGCAACATAATGAATATTCAGGACAAGTGTCGTGTTAGCATGAGTGTGAGACTAATTCGACTGTTGTTAAAGCAAATGAAGGGCTGTTTTCCTATGCCAGTTTTCTCAGGGATGTGGAAGGTTACAGACACTGTTAGACTATGTGAAAGGCTTCGGTTTCACTTTGTGAAATGATGATGAGGTTGAAACCGCCAGGCCGTGTGTCATAGCGCATATAGTGCTAATAAAATTCCCTGTGAGTGTACCCAGGCGCCTCCATATTGAGACACACTCTATTATAAAGTCACATTACTAAGGTTGCTGTATTGTAGAGAGGGGAGCTATTTGTTTCCCCTTTGGCCTAAACTCTTAGACGTTCCCCTCCGGTATTTCAAAATGCAGTCAGATGACTCAGTAACTCAAGGACAGGAATATTGTTATGAATAGCTCTTTGTGTTCAGATCTAATTAACTCATGAGGTATCCAGAACCTAATAAAATAGCATATTTTTATGAACCAATAATATTTTGGTCAAAAAATGTCAGTGGGTTGAGAGAATAAGCTAAAGCACAAATATTAATGTTTTTTGCAAGGCAGTAAAAAGAGTTCTTTAGTTATAGTATTTGGATAAGTTTTTTTTCTGTTTTTTTTATTATTTTTTTTTAAGTAAAAATAATAAAATAAAAAACAAAGATATGATATCCAAAGTATGATATGATATCCAACTAGATGTCTTTTATTGATTCCAAAAGGTTTTAATTATATTTTGCTACATATAAAGGTATTTTAAAGATTTTGAAGGATCAAAAGTCATTCGGTTTAACCGTCCAAAGGCCAATACAGCCATTTCATTTGTGATTAAAATATCTTAAAATGTAATAAATGTATATATTTTTTAATCTGGCATGATTTTATAACATCATATATCAACATAGTGCAAAATGGTTTTAAAATTATGTGTATAAGTCATTGCTTTGTTATGAGAAAAAATGAACGGAAAAATTAATTTCATTGATGTCATTCAGAGTAACCAATATAAAGGGACCATTTTCAATATCATATGACAGCATGTGACATCATTCAGACACCTGCAAAGGACCACATGGTCATGAAGCAAAGTAACTAACTCTCTTTAAACTATTTGAAAAATTCATGTTTTCACTTAATCATACGCATGTCCTGAAATATCAGGTCATTCGGTACAACCGCTATAAAACATGGAAAATGTTGTAATATTTTAAAAACTTGTACTAAATATAAAATGTTTGGTCCTTTTGCTAGCTAGCTAGATATCAGCTTGTTAGCATTGTTTGAAAATATCGTCATTCGGTATAACCAAAAGTGTCATCTGGTAAAACCGAAATTTTGGTTAAACCGAACGACTTTTTTGGTGACAAATTTTGTCCATGTTGTAAAAAATGACAAAAGCTGTGTTAATTGATTATAAAAACCACATAATCTAATTGTTAACACTTAATAAAACTTCAAAATGTATTATATCTCCATTAGGTTTTTTTTTTTTTTTTTACACTTTTAAAAACCTTATTCGTCAATGACCCATATGTGAATCAAAATGCATTGCGACTATAAAGTGTTAAATATACACAAGAAAGATAAGACCCATCATGAGGCTGAAATTATGTTTAAAACACAGTTTGAAATCATTTTTTATTTGATTGCTTGGTGTGATGTTTTGGTGATAATGTCACCTGAACCAAATTACACATTATCAATAGTGTTTCATTTCCGTAATTTAGGATCAGTCGCATTCCGTACCCCAAACCACCTTTTAAGGCAGACTCTGGTGTGGTGTGCTGCTTTGGAAAACCACTTTCACACCAACCCTGACATCAAAAATGCCCTAATACTTAGGGTTAGAGGATTAGAAAAAAACTGAGGAATATCTGTAAAGCGCTGCTGAGAAAACGCTATGATGTTAACTTCGTCCCAGGGGTTCGGCTGAAATGCAAAATATTCCTACAACGTCTTCAGCCCATCAGTATCAAAACAGGCAGCAAGTGTGAGTCTCTTAAGCTCATGTAAACCAAAAATCCCTCCCATCTCTCTAGAGGGAAAGGGTAGAAAGATGCGACGGGAATGTTTTCTTTTGCTGTTTGGAATAGAGTCATTGAGTTGTAGAGTCCCAGCAGACGTCAGGCTCTGATATCTATAAAACATGCTTCGATAGGGATCAAACACTTGGAACCCACGGGTCTCCTCCTCCGCCGCTTGTTCTGTTCTACTCGTTTATCCATGCAATTGGCAGAGGAGTCCCAGACAGGGGAGAAAGCAAAGCGTGTTAGTACACACGTCAGAGGTGCAGCGCTAATGCCTGACCCAAATATGCCGCCAAAGCTTGCCGTTTCATGTTAGGAGGAGTGGTACTGGTAAGATAATGCGCTGCTAAACTGGGTAACAGGGACAGGCGTGCCAAGAGGAAACCAGAAGGGTTACAACCAGCTAATGCTGTGACAGCAATCCTCATATTCTCCTGAGCTGCTTTTACAAGTCTTTCAATGGGCTAATTGTACAGTAAAAATATGCTGTCTGATGTCATCATCCTTTATTCTGTGCATCACCCTCATTGTTTGATGGCTTCAGACTCATCTAGATATGTCTAAAAGTAGCTAAGAAAGAGTTTTCAACTAAAAACGGAAAACTTTTGATGCGTTTTGGCCGTTCATCTTCACAATAACAGCGTTTTGGGGGCCTGAAAATGCATACTTTTGTAAACGGGTTTCAAAGTGCACGTTTTTAAAAACAATACCGTTATTGTCTCTGTATAAACTAACATTTGCAGTTTCAGTGAAGCTTCAAAGGGCTTTACACGATCCCAGACGAGGAATAAGGGTCTTAACTAGTAAAATTAGTAGTATTCCTCATCTGGGATCGTGTAGAGCCCTTTGAAGCTGCACTGAAACTGCAATTTGGATCTTCCACCCGTTGAACCCCACTGAAGTCCACTATATGGAGAAGAATCCTGGAATGTTTTCCTCAAAAACCTTAATTTCTTTCTGACTGAAGAAAGAAAGACATGAACATCTTGGATGACATGGGGGTGAGAAAATTATCAGGAAATTTTCATTCAGAAGTGAACTAATCCTTTAATTAACAGGAAAAAACCAAAGTGTGGAATGTTCACTTCAATCACTCAACTGTCGCAGCTTTACTTATGTAGCGGGGGAGCTATCAGACTCTGATGCCTGAAGACAAAATGATCTTATAAAATACATACACTAGATGATAAAGTACATACTATAAGTGCATAGTTTATAGTGCCCCATTTGGGACACAACATAGTATTCAATATACAGTAAGTAGTATGATAGGATGCCATTCTGAACATAATGTAGTGAATTTTCTGTGTGAACGTTCTGATGATCATTGGTCAAAATGTGCAGTATTCAACAGAACACACAGCATGTTTTACTGTATCCCACAATGCCAATAGTGTGCAGTATGCAGTACACTGAACATAGCCTATATGTAAGCAGTTTTATTTATCAGTCATAGAGGCCACACTTCATATCTCAGGTTCATCTTTTTGTCAAAAGTCTCAAAAGTATCTGCAACCGTAGTGTATAGTCAGCAACTCAACATTAAGATCCTAACCTGTTTCCTTGCCACTTTCAGTGATTTGTGTTTTGATCTAATGCTTTTGGTATTTGCTGAATGATATTGATTTTGGACGCTGACTTGATTTATCGGCTGTGTCCGAAACCTGAAAAATGCTGCTTTCGCAAGCAGTACACAGAGGGAAGGGAGGCACCAAGGTATGCGTGTAAATTTCTGTGTGCTAAAATGCCTTCATCTTTATTTTTGATTTTTTTTTTTAAATTAGCATAGATGTGTCATTCACTATCTGACAATTTGGTGCACAAGATGGAGCGACTGAAAGAAGAAAATTAATTCATAAATGTACATTTTTTCTGCTTCATGATTACATTTCTACCAAAAATATATAGTCATTAAATATGTGCTTGGTTGTCTCTTAAATTCATTTGAATTTGTTCTGGATCATTAGATGTGATGTAATGGTGCCTTGAAAGTCTGATTACAGTTTTCTGCCTGTTAAAGCTGAAGTAAGTATGTTTTGGTTTTAAAATACTTTCTTCTATCCAAGCTAAATATGAAAAGACAACTATATTACATTTGTAGGTTGATGTTTCTGGAACGCTTTCAAAACATTGCTGTGTTTGTTTAAAATCAGCATGAAATAGGGTGAATTTCTGTATATTTTTCTAAATGATCTTATTGTGAACCGTGAGTATGTTTTAATTTTTGTATTATCATTTTTTAAATGTCATAACTCAATCTTCAACTTTCATTCAGATGGAAGAAATTATCTTTCACTACTTCCACATCCTCAACGAACTAGCTCAACACAACAATATTGGCTCAACCAATGATGTGAGTTTGGGGCAGAGCTATAGGTTTGGTAGGCGGGGAATTGTTTGGGAAAGCTGTATTAAAACAATCATTAATTTTTTTGCGCTTTTGCTTGGTGACACTAGCGGGGCAAAGATGATACACTGCTGCTTTTAAAAAAAAACTGACTGGGGCAGCTATAGCATATGATATCATTATAACTTTTTTCCTGTTAGTTATGCTTTGATCTTTTGGGATTTGATAAATGATATCAATTTCGGTTACTGACTGGATTTAGTGACTCACAAGAGTGGCCTTTGCTTGGATTTGGGTTTAATATAAAATCACTGTATTTATCCCACTACTGGCATTGAATCCGCTTTGTGGCGCTCTCTCACCCCAGTGCCACTTTTGAAATAGCTGGTTTAAAAGAAGGGCTTGTTTTGGTGTCGCGCCTCAGAAGTGTAAAGGAAGAAAAAAAAATTACCCAGAGAGAAATAAAACTGACTTGAGCGATAAGGGCAGATAGAGAGAGAGACACACCGTGCGTGTCACATGGCAACAACACAGGGCTTCTGGCTGGCTTATAATGCCGTGTTGAAAGGGAGAGAATCTCGGCATAACAAGAAGCTCGACGCTGAACAGGATCCTGTTCGTGCCACAATGCGGAAAATTTTAGACTACAAACTAAGTGAAAATCTACCCATTTCTCTGACAGGCGGCATGTACGGTGACAGAGTTCTGTAGCCAGCATGTCACCGCTCGGGTAGACCGCAGCAGTTAGTGCATTAGCGGGAACAGCAATTTCACTCTACGGAGACTTCGTCTCTAGAGAGTTCAGAGAGAATACTGGAAACTCGGAGAAGACTTTGTGCATTTTTTCTCCTTTCATTATATATTCCATCTCTTGTGAATTTGCTTCCCTTCTCCTCAGCTCCAGCTTTCTCTCACCTCTCTCTGCCCCTTACCGCCCCCTCCCCTCACTGACCATCTGCCCACTCTGTGTTTCTTTCCCTCCTGAGGTTTAGAGTTAAAATCGTCCGTCAACCAGGCAGCCATTTAGTGAGCTGAGCCCTGGAGAGTCAAATCACATACGGTGTGCAATAAAAAGGATGTGACCCACAGAACATTTGAGTTGAACACAGAGAGTTGGAGGTGAGGAGCGAGAAGATATGTGTGCCATAGAAAAATCTCTTCAATATCTCAAATGTTTCTCCTGAGATTAAAATGAGAGCAAATTGAGTCTACTGCCACAGAAAGTTTTTCACCACCGAATCATCTCATGTGTGGCTACAAACTTATCTAATACATCTAGATATGTCTAGAAGTAGGTAAGTCATAGGCGTCGATCCTGTGGTCGAGCACCCACGGAAAAATACAAGATATTCTCCATTCATTTTAACCAATGAAAAAAACAAAAAAAAAAACAATTGAGATTCAGGAACCTCTCTGATTGGTGCATCTCACTCAGGTCCAATTCTAACGTTGTATTTAACAAACAGACTCAAAAAGCTTGTACTTTCTGTTGTTTGTACGATGATAAATTGCATTTTAAGTAATTAACTGCAAAATCATCAGGTATATCATTATAACCGGTTCTACTGACCCAAACCGTGGTCTCTGGCGTGGGAGTCGGGCGCCTCTTGAGATCAGGGGAGTGAGGTTTACAAGCACAGCTCTTCCTGGCCTACGACAGTTACACTCACCCCCCTAAACTTCACTCCCATCCGGGTCAACGGCACCAAATGTAACCAGTTCTATTGACCCGCTCCGAGCGGGACTCGAACCATGGTCTCCGGCATTGGAGTCGGGCACTCTAACAAGGAGTCTAAAGACTGCAGCCTCTGGTGTCAGTAGCTGTGCCTCTTGAGATCAGGGGAGTGAGGTCTACGACCGTTACATCAGCCACTTGCGACAACACTCATGGAAAGAATATGTTTTTGTTGGTTGGTTATGTATTTGCAGCCTGTGCGTTTCTCTTTGCAAGACAAGAATAACTTTTGTGTAATGAATTCATCAAGCGTACCATCAAATGGAGAAAAAGACAGTACTCTTGAAAAAACTGGGAGAATATGGAGTGTCAGCACCCACCAGCAGAAACATAAATTTTATGAGCTAAGAAACATAAGTTCACTTTCCTGGGTGTTCATGTAGCTCAAATTCATCCAGCCAAGGTCATGGGTTCGATTCCCAGGAAATGCATGAACTGATAAAATCTCTATCATGAATGCAGTATAAGTTATTTTGGATAAAAGTGTCTGTCAAATGCATAAAAGTAAAAAAGCCATCTCAATAGATCACAATAGATATATATATGGTAGTTATGTTGTCACTTTAAATGTATAATTCTACATTTTTAGGAAATAACATGCCACACAAATACAGAAACCTGAATATTTGGCCAACACATTGCAAGTGTGTGGTCCTGTTGTTGTACATAATGTGAGTTTTGTGTTAAGGCCCATTCACACCAAGAACAATTACTATAAATATAACTATATTAGCGTCCACACCAGCAGACAATATCATTCTGTTTATTCTAAGTGCGAGCTTGTCTATCACTTTAAATGCTCAAGCTCAGCAGGATGTATTCTGATTGGCTGTCAATGTTTTTATCATTCATCAGCTGGATAAAATTGTGATTCCAATGATATCGTTTCTCTGTGCCGTTATTGTTATAGCTGTGGTGTGAACTATGCTATTCTTTAATATTGAGAACGATTTTTAGAACTATATCTTTATCCTTACCTTTATAGTTATTGTCCTTGGTGTGAACGTGCCTTTACTGTGGCCAGGGTTGCCAGGTTTTCACAACAAAACCCGCCCAATTGCTCCTCAAAACTAGCTCAAAACTAGCCCAATCGCATTTTAGGGGGATCCCACGGTAAGTACTGAAGGGGGTGATAGAGTTCCCTTCAAATATCTGTGTAAACTGGATGTTTTATATTTAAGTAGCTGGCTTGCTTTAGTTAACTTTATGGAGTGAAATCTGACCTAAAAGATAGAACTGACCATAGAAGCAGACAGTTAACTTGCATAAACTGACCATTTTTTATTTCTCCACAGGATTTTTAAGAAAATCAGCTTTGCAACGTGGCAATACCCCATGGACAAAACCAGGAGAACCTGATTTCACTTCTCATTTTTCACTTTCATGCCATAAGTGAGACCTTCATTAAAAGTGATTTAAACAATTGTTGTGTTGCAACCGTCGGTCATTTTGCCAACTTGATGTCAAACGACCAAATTGACTCCCAGGCAGAGAGTGTTTCTGATTGGCTAAAAAGCTAAAAGGCCACTCCCCAAAAATTTTTATGCTTTCTACAGAGTCTAGGACTGTCCCAATGACAGATTCTAAATATTAAAAAATAAAAATTTCTTTTAGCATCTTTAGGTTTCCTGAGCTATGAAAGAGCAACCTCTGAGCAATAAACTTTCCCCCTGGGAGGAGAAGTAAACGGAAGAAGCTCAGTTGAAGGAGAGAGGTGGAAGAGGATGAGAGAGTTGAACGTGTATGTGAGACTGTGGGAGTCCTGCTTACTGAGGAGTGCTGATAAGACAGCTGAGCTGCCTTCTGAGGTGCCATTTCACTCAAACTGAGCCAGAAAATGAGAAGAACTATGAGGGGAGAAAAATAAACTTCACTTTACATCAAACAAACATAAAAGGGCAGCCACAAGTTCCACTAATGACAGAATTTATCTGAGTACCAATCAATACGACAGCTGCTGGCTGTGTAGTTTACAGCCTCTGTCCATGCTGAGGAAAAGGTTAGACAAGTGTTTTTCTTCTCAGTGTGGTGACAAACCTGAGCATACAAACACATTTATCTATCTGTCTGTCTGTTTGTCTGTCCATCTACAGGCCGTTGCAAAAATCCAGATCACCATAGCAACCATCTAGCAACCCTCAAAACACCTTAGTAACCACCTAGGAATTCACTAATAAGCACACAGAACACCTTAGCAACCACCTAGCAACACCCTGGCAACCCTCAAAACATCTTAGCAACCACACCGGCGCACCCTAGCAATTGCCTAACTACCATCTAGATCTAGAACATCTGACTACAGTGTCTAGCAATCATCCAGACCTTACCTAGGAATTCTCTAGTAACTACTCAAAACACCCTAGCAACACCATAACAACCCTCAAAACAACTTATCAACCAGCTAGCAACACCTTAGCAATCCTCAAAACACCTTAGTAACCAAGACTTTAGTAACCACCTATCTATCTATCTATCTATCTGTCTGTCTGTCTGTCTGTCTGTCTGTCTATCTATCTATCTATCTATCTATCTATCTATCTATCTATCTATCTGTCTCTCTGTGTGTCATGTTATCTATCTATCTATCTATCTATCTATCTATCTGTCTGTCTGTCTGTCTGTCTATCTGTCATGCTATCTATCTATCTATCTATCTCTCTGTATGTCATGCTATCTATCTGTCTATCTATCTATCTATCTATCTATCTTTATGTCTGTCTGTCATGCTATCTATCTATCTATCTATCTATCTATCTGTCTGTCTGTGTATTTTTACATGTCAAAAAGGCATTGTTTGGTCCCTTTATGAAGCTTTTTTTTTTTCTTATTGTGAGTGTTTTTATGTTTTTTTTTTACTATCATGGCTATCTAAAAAGTTTTACTATCATCGCTATGTGGATAGACAAACAAGAGCTCATAAACACAATGCAAAAAAAAATCTCTGTTTATGTATTCTTAATGAGTTATAGGCACTAATGCATATACATTAGTTGGAAATGCGTATGTCAGGTTACTTGATTAACATGTGCGATTACGCGTGTATACGTGGCTGTGAGTGTGAAAGCGCCATTACTAGATTTGCAGGAGCTCCCCTGGCACACAAACACACATAAATTAGCTGAGCTACATCACCGTGGCAGCGGCTTTTGTTTTTTCTCCTTCCATTGCAATAATTAATATTCTGCTCTTCTCCATTAGGGCTGCTCAGGATTGCCTGAGATTGATTGTTTGTGTTTGATATTAGTGGCTCTTCAAGGCGACTTCTCTGTGAAAATGAAAGACGGCAGGTGTTACGGCTCAAGAACTGGAAAATTAAATACAGACTTGCACAGCATTATTACACAAATAAGAAATGATTGTGAATTTATCTACCTCACCTGATAATCACGATTGCTTTTGTTTTATTTTTTTTTCATCGTACATTGATTATTGTGTATTAGTCTTGAAATGTTACATTCTACTTCACACAAATTTTGTAACAGCTAGAGGGTCAAAATTAGAAACTCTGCTGTCTAGAAACATTTTTAGCCTGCTAAAAGAAGAAATCGTAAAGGAACAGTTCATCTAAAAATTAATTACCTGTTATCACTGTCCTCACTGACTTTCTTCTGTGGAACACAGGAGTACATTTTATTTTAGAGCTCGACATTATGAAAAAGAGCACTTTGGATGTTTTGCCATATACACTCACTGGCCACTTTAGGTACACCTGTTCAACCGCTCGTTAATGCAAATATCTAATCATTCAACATGGCAGCAACTCAATGGATTTAAGCATGTAGACATGGTCAAAACGATCTGCTGGAGTTCAAACTGACCATGACTTTGAACATGGCATGATTGTTGGTAGCAGATGGGCTGGTCTGAGTATTTCAGAAACTGCTAATCTACTGGGATTTTCACACACAACCATCTCTAGAGTTTACATGGTCCGAAAAAGAGAAAATATCCAGTGAGCGGCAGTTCTGTGGGTGAAAATGCCTTGTTGATGCCAGAGGTCAGAGGTGAATGACCAGACTGGTTCGAGCTGATAGAAAGGCAACAGTAACTCAAATAACCATTTGTTACAACCAAGGTCTGCAGAAGAGCATCTCTGAACACGTAACACGTCGAACCTTGAAGCAGATGGGCTACAGCAGAAGACACACCGGTGCCACTCCTGTCAGCTAAGAACAGGAAACTGAGGCTACAATTCACACCGGCTCACCAAAACTGGACAATAGAAGACTGGAAAAATATTGCCTAGTCTGATGAGTCTCGATTTCTGCTGCGACATTCAGATGGTAGGGTCTGAATTTGGCGTAAACAACATAAAAGCATGATCCATCCTGCCTTGTATGAATGGTTCAGGCTGCTGGTGGTGGTGTAATGGTGTGAGGGATATTTTTTTTTGGCACACTTTGGGCCCCTTAGTACCAATTGAGCATTGTTTAAATACCACAGGTTGAGTATTGTTGCTGACCATGTCCAGCCCTTCATGAGTGTATCCATCTTCTGATGGCTAATTCCAGCAGGATAAAACACACATATCACAAAGCTCAAATCATCTCAAACTGGTTTCTTGAACATGACAATGAGATCACTATACTCAAATGGCCTCCACAGTCAACAGGTCTCAATCCAAAAGAGCACATTTGGGATATGGTGGAACGGGAGATTCGCATCATAGATGTGCAGCTGACAAATCTGCAGCAACTTGCTATCATCCCAATATGGACCAAAATTTCTGAGGAATGTTTCCAGCTCCTTGTTGAATCTATGCCATGAAGAATTAAGGCAAAAGGGGGTTCAGCCTGGTACTAGCAAGGTGTACCTAATAAAGTGGCCGGTGAGTGTATTTTGTTGTTTTGTTCCACTATGAAAGAAAATCATATGGCTTCGGAGCATCATGAGTGTGAATATATGTTTGAAATTTTTTTTATTTAAAAGTGAACTAACCCTTTAAAAGTACCTCAGGGCTAACAGTCATGAAAGAACCTGAGAGAAAATAAAAATATTGACATTTCTGACATTGCAAGAAAGATTTTCAAGCATTTATCAGTCCAAAATAACTAATGCAGTTCACAAGCACCAAGCCCTATTGAAACCGTAAGAGCTCCTACGACAGAACTCGATGTGACATGGTCAGACATCCAGAGCTGAGAGTGATTTTACCAGCTTCATTTTGATTCAGTCAGCAATGAGTGAGAGGAGCCTTGAAATGGAAATATAGAGGAGGAAATGGTTGTGATGCTTTCTATGCGGAAGAGTTTAATAAAAACCCACAGACAGGCTGTTTACAGACTATCAAGTCCACAAACACTGCAGTAACTGCAGGGTGGTCTTAATACAGGTCTTGTCTCGTACAGAGAGAGGCATACAAATCATGCAGACATAATCCAATCAATCTCAGACGTTGCAGCCCTTCCCAACAGGCTGTGCCGACATAAACATTCCCATATTGGGACAACGACTGACCTTTAAGATGATTATTTTAAGCAGATCCATGGTGATTATTCATTCATATCTATGTATAACCAAATGTAGCCTGTAATTAAGATTGACCATCAGGTCATAATAGTTATAATCAATCCAAAAATCCAGTTTGTTCATTTTGCTGGGTTTTTTTCTCCACGCCAAGTGATCTATTTGAAATCTCTCTAAATGAAAGCGTTTCCATTTTCATCTATAATTCTGGAAGAACGGAAAGCGCTTTTTGTTCTCCTCCTGCAAGAGACTCATTTAAAAATGAATGTGCTCAGTGTGGGGGCAGTCCAGTATAAGGCTGTTGTTTGTCAGTGTAGAAAACTGTGGCACAGGGTCACTTTCAATAGCGTGAATGTGAGCCGAATACAGGATGAAAGCGTGCCCGGCTCTTTGATATTCGTCAGGGGTTGCCGCGGCCCTATGCATCGTGTCGCATCCACATCCCTCCCACATCTCCTGTATTCGAGCTTCCTCTGAAGAGCTGGGGATATTTTTAAGTCCAGAGGGCCTGAAAGGTTCATCACTTCGGATATGAGAACAACGCAGACACTGTTTGGGGTCGAGGGGGGTGGGGGGTGGGGGGTTTGGGGCGGGAGAAGAAGCGGTCGTTTGTTGGAGCTGGGTCCGTCAGACGTCACCCCTACCATAACCTTTTAACGCTTCGGCGAGGAACCCCGGATTGTGACGCCCCAGGGATACAGGCATCTCTGATAAAGGGTTGTGAATGAGGGTTATAATGTATCCAGCCACTTATATTCAGGGCGGATGTCTTGGAGACATCGAAGACACTGACTCAAGCCATCAGCAGAGTCAGAAATGATTGTGAAATGGGGTCATGGGAGATCCACATGTTCTAGAGCGGTATGCAGTGTGTGTGTGTGTGTGTGTGTTTGTTGAGAGGGAATGGGTCAAGCACTGGTTACTTAGTGCAAAACATTTCCTATTCTATCACAGTGGAAATGTTTAATAATTGTTGTACATAAGTTATCTAACAAGTTCTATAAAGCTTATTTTATAATATACTTTATTCATCAAAGCATCCTGAAATGTGTGTGTGTTTATATATATATATATATATATATATATCTCACGGTTTCCCACCAAGAAAAGTAAGGCAGCAAAAACTTTTTTTCAACATTGATAATAATAAGAACCATTATTAATATTTGAGCATCAATTATAGTAAGTGATAATAACTGAGCAGCAAATCAGCATATTAGAATGATTTCTGAAGGATCATGTGACATGATCATGTGAAGACTGGAGTAATGATGCTGAGCTTTAAAATAAATTTAAAATAGAAAACTTTTTCTTTTAAATTGTAATATTTCACAATAATTTTTTTTACTGCTTTTTTGATCATATAAATGCAGAAATACAAGATACGAGACCAGAATATGAGACTTCTTTCAATATATATATATATATATATATATATATATATATATATATATCATTATTATTACAAACTTTTCACTGGTAGTACTGTATACTAACAGCATTACAACAAATATACGTTTTATAAAGCCATTGTAATGTATGCAAAGAAAATAAAATGAGAATTTGCATAAATAATTTTTCATCTGTAAATTTAATTGACTTGATTATGGAAATAATATGCATTATAACTTGGTTGTTTAATGTATCAGTCCTAGAATTTCTAGCAACAACAACAACTAGGCTATTGTGATATATGCAGTTACTACCGTGGTATATAAAATTGGTGGTCACACCACCCACCCCTATACATGGTGTTTATTATAACAAGGTTACATTCAGGAAAAAGTTGCAGATTCTGTCAATGCTACTATTGCCAAGCAACCAAATTAGTGCTTCTGAATGAAGGAAAAGTGTGACCAATAGTGCAGCCCTTATCTTTACTATGAGCGCATGGCTTAATGGGAACAGTATTAACCATAGTGTGCTACCATCTGTCCAGCACATTAGTGTGTTAAAAAGCCAAGGAAAAAAAGAAAGAAATTAGAAACTACGGCATTACTGATATTTTTGGCTTCGGAATCACTGAGCTCGGCCGCGTGCAGATGGTGAGGTGAAATCGAGAAGCACGCAAGGGTTGTAAACGAAAGGACACGGAAATAAATAAATAAAGCGAGTGATAGCGGAGGAAATAAATCCAGGTGTCCATGTACTTTATCAGGAGCATTATCGGCTTGATAGCGAGGAGGGAGGCGAGCCCGGTGTCTATGTTTGTGGCGAGATAGTGGGAAAACAATTTTACCCTCCTTTGCTAATTCAGCTCTTCGCCTGGATGGAATCGCATCATCTAAATAAGGAAGCCAAATGTTTTACACCTTTGCATATAATGGAGCTGCGATAAGACGTGACTCTTCACTGGCCTGAATGACATTTCCTCGCATATGTTATTTTCCTGCAAGACCTTCACGTGCTGTGGTGTGGTGAGCAGAGAAGGGCGCACTCGTGCAGCACTGAGGCACGTGCCAGTGTGTGATTTTAAAACCCTGCCATTTCACATTCCCTTGACGATAAAACAACAGACACGGCGTGTTTTATGTTTGCGTTAAATATCCCTCGGTGCAGCACCTCCGTGACAGCTTATTCGCTGACAGATTGATCGTAGCTCTTATGTGCTCTCACACTGTTCAAGCAAATACTGAGAATCCCGACAAGAGCTCCAAGGTTTCAACGGCCCGCTCAGTCGCCCGGATAAAGCCTTGGATCAATACTCATCCACAATCCATACATCGAAAGGATTCGACAACAAAACATTCGTCGTCACACAAACACACGCGCGCGCGTAGCTTTCAACCCTTCAGTAACCCTTTTTGGAACCTGAGTATATTTGATTCCTTTTCAAGCTAAGTTTTGAATAGCATTCCACTTATATTTTGCCAACAGCAGCGTTTCTTATTTATGGACGCACGCTTTTGTCCCAGGGGTTGTTTTTATTAAAACTATTTATTTTTAAGTATATATTTATTGTAAAACATGGGTATGAAAATACTAAATAACATATAGAAGTTCTATATTTATTATGTATATTTTTACACAAATTATCACTGGCACTCAGATGTGATGTCATTCCTTTACAAGCAACAACTTGTCCCTAATGAAATTCTATAAGAAGTTAGCGCACTTGTTTACCAAGGAGGTAAGAGTGTCAGTGAAGAGCTTGTTTGAGATCACATAGCTGTATGAGACATGTAAACAAAGAAAAACTGTGGTGCATGGTGTTAGCAACATCAAGGTTGTTGATTCAATTCCCAAGGAATGCATTGACTGATGAAATATATAGGCCTACCTTGAATTGCTTTAGATGAAATGATCTGCTAAACGTAAACATTATTAAATTATTAAGTTGTATGTATTTATCACACACAAAATGCTAGCAATTAAATTAGCTTAGCAAGACAACTATTCTGCCATTTTATTAATAAATGCTTAAAATGTAATTCCATTGCAACAAAAACCAAACAATTTAGCCTCTAATAAAGTTTGTTTCGAATATTATCGAATGATAGTGTACTTGTTTACTAAGGAGACAACAGTGTCAGTGAAGAGGTTGTGATGAAATATATGTGTGAAGAAAATAAAGAACAAGAATAGAATGTTTCAAGCTGTCAAATTAGCCTATAGAGAGAGAGAGAGTTTTAATCCAGAAATGTAATTTCACCTGATGATGTGTGTCTACAGTTGGACATTGTTGGTGGAGAAATTAAATAAACTATTGTGTGAGGTGTGTTTTAAGAGAGTTTATCGTACCCATAGTTGAGGAAAAATCACATGCATTCATTTAAAACCTGGAATTAGTGTGTAATTTTAAAATTTGGGCAAGCCAAAATGAGCATAGCATGGTGGCTCTTCTAAAGTGAACTTCCAGATGCCAGTCGGTCAGTAAACAGTGGCTCAGACAATCAGCAAATGGGGAAAAAAGAAAAAAAACGTCTGGCCTGGAGCTTTTGGCACCCACTGTGTCATTACAATCAAAAGGCGATCTACATGTATATTTACACTCCAGCACCTGTTCCGTCATCCGCGTCTCTTCAGGAAGTAAATCAGCATCATGGTCTGCAGCTTTTTGCCTACCGTCCAGCTCCACGCAATCAAGAGTCCCGGCAATCAGCCGGGTTATTTTCCTCGCGCTGGCAGAGTTAGTAGGCCACTTCAGTGCATTACCTCTCCCGGCCCAGTCGTGAGACTTGTCAATGCGGTGCAATAAAAAGAGATTGAGACTGAAAGTTGAGATTGAGTTTTATTGTCATTTTTACTGCGCCTTACGAACATCGATTTGCCTGGGCCAAGACAAAGCAAGAGATGGATATACAGATTGGAGCGACTAATACCACGCCTGCCATCGTAAAAATCACAGACTGCAAAGTCAGTCTGAAGAGGTGATTTTATGTCTTGAAAATGTAGTCTCAGGGTGCTGAGCACATTTTTTCCCTTTAGCTCGGCTATGTTTCTGTCTTTCTCTCTCTTTCTTGCTCTGATGGTTTACTTGAACACAAGATGGTGGCCCCAAACAGCACTTATACACTTCATCCACAATTTAAAATGAATAGATGTGATTGCATTAGGTAAATGTCAAAATAAAGAAATAAGGATGCTCTTCAAGCAAAACATTTAAAAAAAAAAAAAAAAAAAAGGGGGAAGAAAAAAGTAATTTCGTTTAAAATTTCAAAGATTCAAAGATTATTTCAAAGATTTCTGGTTGTCAAACGTTAGTGAAGCATGTCCATGGTTAATATGATGAACTACATTTGAGCTTAGTCTAGACGTGTTTTTGAACTTCATGGAAAATGCTTTAGCTTACTATATATATAGGAAGGCAACATGGCACATTCAAATGCATATTAGACATAAAATTATTGTTTCCTTAGAAGGTAGAATACCTTAATTTATCGACTGACTGGCAGCAAGGTATCTGATAACCCAAATATATATTCACTAAAATCACCTTGGGACCGGTTAAAAGTGCTTATTTGCAGATGCCACTAGTTTTTTCTCTAATGCACTGACATTCAACCACTTTTATGTGACAATTGGTGCTGCTTACGGAGCCCCTTAGATGACATGCAGACAAAATATATATATCATGGACATGAATTGAAAACTCATTCCCACGAATTAAGAATTCATTCTCTCGTTATAGTAAATCGTGGCCACAATTTAATTTGTTCACTCATTTTAGTTAAATTGAGGCCACAAATTAAGAATTCGTTCCCATGGCTTATTAATCTGTTCCCTTCTTTTAGTAAACTGTCGCCATTTTAAACTAATTTGTTCCCTCATTTTAAATTAACTAAAACAAGGAAACAATTATCAAAACTTGGCCACAATTTAGTAAAATGAGGGAACGAATTATTATATTGTGCGAGGAATTTACTTAAAACAAGGGACTGAATTAGTAAAGCATGCTGAGATATTAACAAGTCGTAGGAACAAAATTGTTAATTTGTGGCCACAATATTCATATTTTCCCCGTATGTCATGTGCGGGGCTCCGTATCCGCTGAACCGATTATTTTCAACACAAAAGTATTTTTCTCACTGATTTAAGACCATTTACATTGATCCATATCAGCATACATTACATTTAAGTGCAAGTAAATAAATAAGTAAGTAAAGGGAATCAAACCCATAACCTTCACACTGCTAGCAACAAGCTCATAATTTAGTAAAACAAGGGAATGAATTAGTAAAACGTGCTGATGTATTAGTAAGTCGTAGGAACGAATTGTTAATTTGTGGCCACATTATTCATATTTTTCCCTGTATGTCATGTGCGGGGCTCCGTATCCCCTGAACTGTGTATTAGTAGATGGGCATTGATTATTTTCAACACAAAAGTATTTCACACTGATTTAAAACCATTTACATTTATCCAAAGAAGCATACATTACATTCAAGTGTAAGTAAGTAAATAAGTAAGTAATGGGAATCGAACCCATGACCTTCAAACTGCTAGCAACAAGCTCACAATTTAGTAAAACAAGGGAATGAATTATTATATTGTGTGCACGATTTACTTAAAACAAGGGACAGAATTAGTAAAACTTGCTGATGTATTACTAAGTCGTAGGAACGAATTGTTAATTTGTGGCCACAATATTCATATTTTTCCCTGTATGTCATGTGCGGGGCTCCGTATCCCCTGAACTGTGTATTAGTAGATGGGCATTGATTATTTTCAACACAAAAGTATTTCACACTGATTTAAGACCGTTTACATTTATCCAAATCAGCGCACATTACATTTAAGTGCAAGTAAGTAAATAAGTAAGTAATGGGAATCGAACCCATAACCTTCACACTGCTAGCAACAAGCTCATAATTTAGTAAAACAAGGGAATGAATTAGTAAAACGTCCTTAAGTATTAGTAAGTCGTAGGAACAAATTGTTAATTTGTGGCCACAATTTTCATATTTTTCACCATATATCATGTGCGGGGCTCAGTATCCGCTGAAGTATTAGTAGATGGCCATTGATTATTTTCAACACAAAAGTATTTCACACTGATTTAAGACCGTTTACATTTATCCAAATCAGTGCACATTACATTTAATTGTTTTTGTAAGTTTATGCTTTCCCTGGGAATTGAACCCATGATCTTCACACTGCTAGTAACAAGCACTGCTAGTTCCTGTAGCTCAAACAACTGTTTGAGCTACAGGAACACAGTGGCCATATCTGAAATCGCCCCAATACCCTACTATTTCCTACAGTATATTACTTCACTATTATAGAGTGAATGAAAACGAGTGAGCGAATTTGGACGCCGGGTGCATCAGAAACGCTGGGGACGGCATGTGGAATTCATTCAATTTTAATAGCAATTGAAAAACAGCATCATTTTTTTTGCAGTTCGCTTTTTCAATAGTGCATATGTGGAAGTCATGACACCATTTGAATGCCTTGGGGACGTCACTAATGTGAGTTTATATTCCAGCTGGTTTACCTAACGCTGACACTATCGTAGCAATTCGTTATCCTCCCTCAGCTGCTTGTCAAAGCAACAGCTGGGAGGAACAAGCCCCGGAGCCCCACGCAGACCAATGAACTAGTCCTGAACCAATCCTGCTCTAAATATTTATACCTCTCCACATTATATTTGATATATATATAGTGTTCAAACAGGACGTTTGAAGCGCTTACCGGACATAATGAATTCTGCTGTCCACCATAAATGACAGTGCTGATGGGATTACTCTAACCCTAGCCTTTAAAGATTTGTTTGTATATTTATTTATCTCCCGGTATTCAACCCCAGCGCAAGCTCATCAAGTCATCAGCCCGCCAACGGAGGCCACGCTCCAAAAATGAAGGGATTAAAGAAGGAGTTTAAGCCGTGGATGTGTTTGCTCTGCATTTTGATATACACCCGTTCACTCAGCATGTGTTTATGCAGCACTTAGATGCCAGTTCTCAACCAAACAACTGCTACGAAGCATCAGACCATATTCAACTCTAATCTGTTTTGGTTCTTATATTATTAAAGAGATTTACTCCTGTTGTGAAGTGTAAACCTATCAAATTAAAAGGGCCATAGAGGGAAAGCTTAGGCAGAAAGGTAGAAATGTCTTTATAGGTGTGTGCAGTCAACTGTTGATGTTGTATTACCACTAATCGCATTGGTAAGCACCTTCTTGATATGCTAAATATGCCTTCAAGACTATTTTTACATTTATAATACAAGTCACACAATTACATACATTGTTTACTGCTGGTCTGTTCTTATACATTTATTTATTTCTTTTTTTTAGGCTTTATTTTAGTCAAATATAAACAAGAAACTATGATCAACAATTTTCTGAGTTTTTTTCTTTTTCTTTTCATGTATACAGCCCACTGCACCACATCTGTAACATGGCGAACAAAACGTTTGATTCACTAAAAAGAACCAACTCTTTAGAGTCATTTGTTCGGGAATCGGACCACCCTGGTTGCGCTGTATATTTTTGAGCCGATTCATTAGAGTCATTAGTTCAGGAATAGGACTTCATTGTTTGCATTGTATGTTGTGAATTCATTTAAAAGAACGGCTCATAATTATTCATTCAGGAATCGGATTAAACTGTTTGCTCTGTATGTTTTTGACTCATTAAAAGAACCGACTCATTATAACCTTTTGTTCGAGAATCAGACTGTTTTCACTTTTTTTTTGAATCACCACAAAAATCTGACCCATTAGAATCATCCATTTGGGAATCAGACTTCATTAAGCTGTATGTTTTGATCCACCAAAAAGAACTGGCTCATAGTTCATTCGGGATCACCCTGTTGCTATTCGAAAGCAGGGTTGCGATGACACTGAATAAGTACTGTCTTCTGTCCACGTCAGGGTGTGAATGCACCTGTTACGACCATTAACATAATGGGTCCAATTCTGAATAAGAACCAGTTCTTGATTCCCAAACCTACTTTTAGTCCATGTCTGTTAGCTTTGAGGTCATCACAATGAAGCTGATTGTGCTTCAGAACCCAATCCATATAAAAGTCCTTAAAATCAAGCATTGAAATGTATTAATTTTACCATGAGCTGCATATGCCCTACAATATACAAAAAGATTAAAATGCTGCAAATGCTTTTTAGTGTTGCACTCTTGGCAGCTACTAATTTACCACACAAAACACATTGTGGTAGGTACAATGTATCCATTATGCAAATGAACCCATATTTAATACAGTCTGGGCCTTACCTTTTACATCAATTGTTTTAAATTTACAATTACTATTACAGTTGTCTGCTGAATTGTTGTGAGACATTGAAATTTTTGTCCAATAAAATTCTGTCAAGTATGAGAATGTCCTCCATAATACCATCTGCAAGCAACTAGTAATAAAGTAGCAAGTAGCAAATTATGGTTCACGAAACTTATTTCAGTAAAGAAAATGTGTCAATATAGAAAATTGTGAGCATTCATTCAGCTTGTACTCTCCAATATAAAGGCCTGTAGTGTATAAAACAGTAAAGCATGGCACTAACAGCCAAGGTCATGAGTTCAATTCCCAGGAAATGCAAAAATAAAAGTGTCCACCAAATGCAGGAATGTAAAGGACTACAATCCAAAATATGTGTCCATTCTCTTTTCATCTTAGTCTTTTAATACAATTTTCCACTTTTTCTCTTACTGTCATTAACTTTTTAAACTCTTTTTTTCAGTATCTTAAATCCTTGAAATTTCAAACCAAGCAAAGAGCTTCAGGGTATCTTCTGTCCTTTCATATTTCAGAGACGGATATTAAACAGTTCATATACTGTTATAAGGCAACATATTTGTAATATGGCTTTTTTATACTGGCTTTCAAAGTAATACATCCCTTCAGATTTTTATATCCTTCAATTTGAAGTTCAGAAATATAATAGAACTTGTTAAATCGAAATGCACTTATATTGATCTATAATTGTAAATTGTAAAAAAGCTCACGTATTACTGGTGCAATGTGCAATGACAGCTGGCTCTCAAATTCCCCTTTATCAGATCTATAATCAGTTGTGTTTATCATTGATTTATTTTATAACTGCTTCCATTTTACAACTTTTACTCAAGAGCAACAGAACTTTCAGATATCTCCAGACTAATAAATCTGCATATTCATATACTGTTTTTTTGTCTTGTTTACTTGATATACTTCTTCATTAGTCTATTTTTAATAGATGTAGACCTACTTTGAGCAATGTCAACAACTTTTGTGCATCAAAAGTTAACTTTAATCAGTGTAGGTGTGATTTTAACAGTTGCACACTTTCTAAACTTTGATAAATCTCAGATCTGCATGATGAAAGTGTTACACTGAGTGAATAACGACTAGTGCTTTTATCTGCAGTAAAACCTGATTAACGCTAAAAATGCAAATTTTCACAGTGTCAAAAGCAGTGGACTAAAAACCAGAAAAGAAAAAAATCGCTTTTCAACATTTATTATGAAATTAAAAAGATAAACTTTCACTGTTCAAACAATGCTCAGCAGAAAGCAAAAACAAAATAATGATATTAATAGTCATCAAGGATTACTTGAGCTGCATACAGATTGCAGTGGGGAAATACATTATAACAAGCCAAAGAAAAAAATATGCAGAAACAAAATCATAACAGTCCATTATAGAATAACACAGCACATTAAGCAAGATTACCAGGAGGTCAATTTACATAAAACATCTTTTATGTACATTAGAAATTACGGTGGGTGCAGTGGAGGGGTGGAACAGGAGAAGTTCACTACAGATTATGGTAATCAAAGCTATTAATCTGAAGAGAAGGGGGTGCTGTGATCTGACAGGATGACTCCTTCAACCTCTGGAAAGGTCCTACAGAGCTCATTGTGTCATAATGATGTCATCGTTTCAGAGAAACAGCACCTAAGGATGGGCACAGTACTCTCAGAAATAAAGGTTCTTCAACTGTTCTTCTTATCATTGCTTTTTCTGGGAGTTTCGAATTAGTTGTATTGCCTTTTGGAGATTAGAAATGTTCTTGATGTTACATTACAGGTTCTTCAGATCAGACTAATGGTTTCTGGGTTCTTTAAAGTGGATGGTTATCTGTAAACGGTTCTTTGTGTTTCTAACTGGAACCTTTATTTTTAAGAGTGTACAGTGGTGTTCATGTGGGGTGTCTGTCTTCTGTCCCGAAAATGTTGAGATGAATTGGTGCACATTAGATGAACCCCTACTGTTCCTCAGGTGAGCATTTGAAACAGTGTGAAAACATGTGGACAAAAATGAAAAAGTGTCCAAAACATCACAAACGAGTCAAGAAACATTTTCTTCCACCGTATCTACTTTAGCCATTTCATATCGTGTAGGTTGTCACCCAAATGCATCGTTCTGGTGTCGTTCAAAATTGCAGCATGTAGGTACCATAGGATGAAATAAGCAGAGAGACTTCTGATGTTATCGTGGTAGGGTTTAATTATTGGTTTATGTTCTCCATCATATATAATTAGGAATCAAGCAATGCCAATAATCAATCAAAGTTAATATGTGAATGAGAATGAAGGACAAAAATATGGAAATAAAAATCTGAAGGATTTCATCTAGCCTCTCAGAGATCGTACAGCGGATCTGGGAGCCATCTCTTATCAATCAGTTTGCTTTATGAAATGAAATTATGATGAATGATGCTGACTTTTGCTTGTGACTTCAGCAAATGAGCTGCCAGAGAGCTGGCAGAGGAAACAACACAACTAAACACATTGGAACATTCATCTTTTGGATTCTTCATCTCTCTCTCTCTCCTTTTGACTTCAAAAATAAAACAAAATCATTCTAAAACATCCAGAAAGAAACATACTTGGTATGTTCAAGGTCCTGAAACATATTTGGACATTTAAACCCTGCTTAAAATGCCCGAGGAGCCCTTAGCCTCGTGGGCAGCGCTATGACGCATAGCATGGTTGCGACCCAAGTTTGAGTTCTGGCTTGTGGTAATGAATACTCCAAAGAGTATTTGGTTGTGAAACATTAGTGTTTTACCTGTGGTAACACTGCTGGGACACCTGAGTGAACTTGAGGGGAAGTGACTTCATACATAAAGTAAGAAATGGTTAAAAGTCATTACAAGAAATGAGTAGGAACTGGCTAAGAAAAAGGTTCTGCAGTGATTATTTGTATCATTGCAGGTGCCACTTACTGTGATATTTTGTAAATGAAATTCATGCCTTTTTAAGTGTGGATTAAATGTCCAAAGAATTTTTGAGACCACTGAAGGTTAATTTAGTCGCATTTACTTACAGTCGTGTGAATAATTGTGTGATCATGAAAATGATGGGGGGGAAAAGTCAACAACAAATGTTTGAAAATCTTCAAAATCCTGGTAATTTGCCAATGGTCTGTGCTAGTTTGGGTAATAAATAGATAAAAACTCTCCCATTGGTTGTCAGCATAGCAGAAGTATGTGAGTATCTCAGTGTATTGTCCATGCAGGAAAGGAAGGTCTTGCTTGAAGTTCTACCACACAACAACATTTGTGTGATTGTATAAAAGTCTTGAGCTTGCTAAAAAGTTCTGCCAGCACCCAAGTGGGGTGCCTTCAACCCTACCTCAAACTTACAGTTTGTTCCTAAATTTAGGAGTTTTACACAGGCTTTGCAACGGGCATCCTGAGGCAACTTTTCATTCTTGCACCGCCTCGCCTGTCTTTCATCATACCCTATCAAAAGCAGTTTGACAGTTTGGCCCCAACATGGGCTATAACTGCAAAGTACTTTAGATCGAATAAGTTCAACTTGAACCTCAGATGCTGAGCCTCACAGGGACAAAACAGGAAAGGTTTCACCTCAATGTTGAGGGTGCAGAACGTGCACAATCAATGGTCTGAAAGATAAGCCTGCTTGTTCCCACTGGGGATTTGACTAACTGCGCTCCAGGCAGAATGAGTTACGTAAGAGAAACGGACAGCCGTGTAAATTTCAAAATTGTAAGCCACTGCCGTTTGGGCTGAAACAATGAGACTGACCCTTAAATTGAGAGAGATTTATCTACAGAATGAATTTGGAGAATTAGGAACCTTTCCAATGACAAGAATCTTTGGTTTCCAGTGTGTACATTTAGGACAAACCCTACCTTGTGGTTCTGAATGTTAGATTACTCTATGGTGCCAATGTATTGTGTAAAATTTGTGCATTGAAGGTGAAAAAAAGAGAAAATGCATAACATTACATCCCTCGTTCACCCACAACTGGTCTTAAAAGGGATAGTTCGCCCAAAGATGAACATTCTGCCATCATTTACTCAACTTCATGTTGTTCCTAACCTCTATGACTTTCGTCAAGAACTATTTTTACCTATGCAATTACAGTCACTGGGGTCCAAAACAACATTGGACCCCCCTTACTTTCACTGTGCGGACTAAAAAGCATTAAAGGGATAGTTCACCCAAAAAGGAAAATTTCATTCAATTATTTACTCACCCTAAAGTTGCTGTATGAATTTCTTTCTTCTGCTTAACACAAAAGAAGATATTTTGAAGAATGTTGGTAACCAAACAGTTGATTGACCTCATTGACTTCCATAGTATGGAGGGAAAAAAATAAAAATACTCTCGGAGTCAATTGGGTCCATCAACTGTTTGGTTACCCATATTCTTCAAAATATCTTCTGTGTTCAGCAGAAGAAAGAAATTCATACAGATTTGGAACAATTTGAGGTTGAGTAAATGATGACCCTTTAAAGCATTTTTTCAAAATATCTCTTTTTGTGTTCTACACAAAGGCAAACAAATTTGCAATGACACAAGGGTGAGTAAATGATGACAGAATGTTCATTTAATAACATAACACTGCATCAGTCCAACGCAATTTACATAATATTTAATCTAGTCTCCCTGTAAACCAGTCAAAGAGGAGCCCAACAACACGTAATAATGAATTGCAGAGGCTCTTTATGCAAGACAATGAGAGGCAGCGAGCAGCCGCGAGTGTTGTACCCTAGCTAAATCTCTTTCCCTGGCCCAATGGAGCCCCTCCATCAGCTCAACGCGCCAGATATCGCAACAGACATCCCCCTCAGGTGCAATAATGTCACAGTCCATTAATCTTCTCAAACTTCAGGCCCTGATCCTGGGAGCCCCGTCCATGCTAATCCCTTATTAATGTGGCAAATGAACCTGTGGAGAAAGAACTACTCCCTCCCGGCCCTTCACCATCACAATGCGGAGTCTATTACCGCCTTCCCTCGTACCGTCTCGAGTCTCCACTGTTTGCATTAGGATGTCCATTCATTGAAGCATAAAGCCACTCGAGAGAGCTTGAACACACACACACACACAGCTTCATTCCACACATTATTCGCTCCGTGCCCTCGCTAGTAACCTTTGTCTAGCACACATATGGCGGAGCGTGAGCCCGATGCATGCGTAATCGCTTAAGATTCAATGTTGCAATTCAAGTCAGCAACCAGACACTTTTTGTTCCATTTTGGTTTTGTTTTAGCTCGTTGAGACTCCCAGGATAGGCGATGCGTACAGATTCCTTCTATTATGTGACAGTGGGAAAAACCTGACTGCGCTCTGCTTTGCCAGATTAGAGGACAGCTCAGTAACAGAGGAAACAGTGCATGCGAGACAATCATCTGGTCTCTAAAAACAGTCTCACTGAATCTCTCGGGTCTGATTGCTTCCTAATCCAAACAGAATAACCACATCACTTCGGAATAATTGCAAGTCATTATTGCTAGCACTTGCCGGTAGAGCTGTTAGCCTGCTCTTAGAGCTTGGATACATATAAATGAGGCTTTCTAAGAATCTATATTTCTGGACAAGGATCAGATAAGACACCTGAAGCTGATATACGTGGTATAAGTGATTTTTTTTTTTTCATGAGCAAATGCTTCTACACTCCCAACATATGAGTATGAGCAGAGAGAATTCTCTAGGATGAAGCACAAACACTCTTATAAATGCTTGTATGACTTCCCAGTTTAATTTCTCCAACTGAGTTTATTAATCAGGCTTGTTGAGGAGTTTTCCCGCAGAGCGGAGTCTTGCACACTATGCATGCACTCTTAATCAATAACCTAAATGTTTCATGCACTTCGTAATAGACTTTTTAATGCGCCTCCATCCTGAGAAGCTATTGAACCGTGATGTGTGCGTGTGTGTTTGCCCCATGCAATAAAAAAAACTACAAATGAGAAATAAATGACCTACTCGGATTATTTTGCAATAAACGCTGTTCATCAACAAGTTCTTTGGAAGGTGAGCAATTTGTATCTGTTATATGATTGAATTTCATGCCGAATAACATAGCAAGTGACAGACAAATGATACGCATTGATTCCTGGACACAGTGGAAATTTCTCTACAATACTTATCGTTATCAGCAGTGTTATAGAAACGACTGAA
Source organism: Ctenopharyngodon idella (assembly GCF_019924925.1). NCBI lineage: Eukaryota > Metazoa > Chordata > Actinopteri > Cypriniformes > Xenocyprididae > Ctenopharyngodon > Ctenopharyngodon idella. The sequence continues at coordinate 5,853,077 of NC_067225.1, forward strand.
AAGTAGATATATTATTGCACTTATAAATCATTTTAGCTCATGAATATTACCTATGTGACTTAACTAGTTCTTATAGCTCAAAAAGTAGAGCATGTTTCTAACAAGGTCATGAGTTTAATTCCAAGGGAATGCAAGAACTGACAAAATGTAAGCTTTGAATGCAATGCAAATTGCTTTGGATAAATGCATTAATGTCTTATACCTGAATCGCTTCTGCTTGTTCTTAAAGGGATAGTTCACCCCAAGTTCTTCTGTGCATAAAAATACATTTTGAAGAATGTTGGGTTCCAAAAAACATCAGACCCCATTGACTTTCATTCATGCATACTGGTTTAGAATGACACGAGGGTGAGTAAATGACGACAGAATTTTCATTTTGGTGTGAACTATCCCTTAGAGTAATAGTTTTACATGGCCACCTACAATTTTTCTTTTTCGTTGCACTGTGGCCAAGCAAAATGAAAATGGTTTTCTGCACCCCTGACTATTAGACAAGTTTGCATGTGCTCATTGTTGTTTGCATTGCTTCAGTTCAGTCGGTGAACAGAAAGGCCAAGTGTTAATTGCCCTATGGCTGTCAGCAGAGGTTTTGGGTGCCATAATAAGCTTGCCACTGATGTGCCTCTAGCTGTGCTAACTAGCTCTGCATGGAGGCTGCCCCAGTATCTATGAGCTTTAGAAAGGAAACGCAGTCAATGGCCTTTAAAGGATTGAGACAGAGACACAAAGGGCAACTCCTGTTCAAAAACCGCCCCCTCTGGACTGAGCGAACAGTGCATTTCACAGTATGGTACAATCCATCTACAGCGTTGACAGGCATCTGTCTTTGCGCTTACAGTGCTGGCTATTGTTTTGGGTCACTGAGTCATTCGTAAAAGGCATGTACAGCATGACAGCATGGTTTCCCAATAGGACAGTAGCTGCAGAGGCCACTCTCTTGGCCTGGATTGCAGTTCATTATGTAATCTGTCGTTCTACATTGGTGTACTCCTTTCTTGCTCCCTACAATGCAAATCTGAGACAGGGGAACGAAAGAGAATGCAATGAATTGCCTTGCACATCCAAAATCTCATTGAAAAACCTCTTAAAATGCTTTATTCAGTTTGATTCTCTTATTTGGAAGGGGAATGGGATGCAATGAGTTGCACTGTAGCCTATAGGAGGGTCAGATCCTGTGTGGCCTGCTCCGAAGCATGTTTGTGATCTGGACCGCCCTCACAAAAGCAAGCCAACACAGACGCCCCCATCTCCCAGACTCCCATCCGCCCGGAAAACAATGTTAGACAAGCTTTTGTTTGTACAACTTTCACGCTGAAGGAAATTATAAATCCTCCACACACTCAATCTGGAATATGCAGAATTGTGTGCTTACTTTAGCTACACTTTGTGGACAAAATTATCCCCTGAAGTGAGCTGAATCTGACAAATCTTTCCATTGGGGACTTCCAGGGAATGTCCTCAATAGGAAAAGTGATTCACACAAGAAACAAAAAACAAAGAAACAAAACAAAAAACAATGTTTTAGGACAGGCTTAGTCTGTAGTAATTATTAATAACCTTTTGTTAATTTTGTCAAAATTAACAAATAAAAACAATACCAACCAACAGTATGATTGGTCCTCACGCAGAGACCGTATATATATATATATATATATATATATATATATATATGTTTATGAATATGTTGGTCTTCTTTGCTATTCTTTGGGCATAACATTGTCCCCAGAAGTTAGCCTATCTTGTTCTCAATTAGAAAAGCATCCATAATTGACCTTAAAAAACTCATAATTCATAAATACAGTAGTTTTTAACTTTAAAAACACAGAATTGTTCCCAGAGGTGAGCTTATTCTGCCCTTAATTAAACCAACCATAAATAAACTAAAAATAATTCTACATTTATGAATAATTAAAAAAAAAGGGTTTTAAAAATACATAAATAAATAAATAAAAACATAAAATTGTCCCCAGATGTTAACTTATGTCTTCAATTTGAAAAAACGAACAAACAAACAAAAACATCCATGAATAAACTGAAAAATAAAGTAAAAAAGTTTTGTTTTGTTTTTTTTCAACAAAAATTCTACAAACACACAATTGTCCCCAGATGTCAGCGTATATTGTCCTTAAATGGATTAACATTCATATATATGTTTTTTAATTATTATTTTAAAAACACAAAATGCTTGGTTTAAGGTGTATGGGTAAGTTTTGGTGTAGTCTGTAGTAATAATTAGCATCATAATTAGCCTTAAAAAACAGAAGGTTTTTTTAAGCTAGCTAAGTAAACAAGCGTGTATGTGTTTGTTCTCTAACGGTCAGACCTTATCTTATGCATCTCTAACAGCCATAACCAATCTGTTGTGTATTCAGTCCATCATTAGACATGAGCTGTTTACTGAGAGAGATGCTCCCATACACGCACACACACACACACACACAGACAAAAGGGCAAGGGAAAGACAAGGAGACAGCGAGAGACAAAAAGTGAGCGAGAGATAGAGAGAGAGAGTGAATGAGAGAGAGAGAGAACAAGTAACTGCCCCCATTTCTTCCCTATGCATTACAGACACTGCATGTTGGCCCATAGCCAGAATGTGCCATACAGAACAACAGTGCCACCTAAAGGTAATATTCCCCTCCCTCCCTCCCTCCCTCCTACCCACCCTCCCTCCTACCCACCCTCCCTTAACTCTCTCCCTCATCTTCTGGGTTTCATACTATGAGATGCTGAGCTTGGAAACTCGCTTTTGCGATTTTTAGCGCTTTATACAGTAGAACTTTCTTTGAGAAATATGCATAGCAACCCAAAGAGAATACTGTTCTATACTGAAGGTCTGTGACAGTTTATTGGTGTACAATTTTGAAACCATTGGATTTAATGAACCAGGATATAATGTTTAATGTTGTGTGTGCGCATTTTTACATTAGTAGATTAACTGGAGTCCAAGATTAATTAAGAAACCGGAATCATAGAGGATGCTAATTAACAAATGCAGAAAAATTTCAGTGGTTATTCATACAAGTGATGATTTGTTTGATAATGCCTAGACTCAAATCCATTTCTTCCACAAAGGAGTTTAGAAGTCGAAATGAGAAAATGGTGATCGAAGTAGACAGGCGAGAAAAAAATGTTTCTTTCACAAACTCTCAGAGCATTGCATCTTTGAACCATGACAAAGCAGTGAAATTAAACTGAATCTAGCCTTTTAAGATTCATATGAGAAGTTCGATTCTTTTCAAATCTCACCCATTAAACCAATTGCTTATCCAGGACTTGTTTCAAGTAAAGGTTTATAAATTAAAAAAGAAAGAAAGAACACAGAAATGCATGTGGTAAGATGATGACAATAGTATTCGCCTGGATCAGCTAGTTTCATATAAAACACATACAATATTTACGTCTTTTTTGGTCATTTGAGAACATCTACGGGGGGCTTTTTGAAATCTACATTCTACATAGTGCATCACAGATGTATCACTCAGAGCAAGTTAGCTACCACAGGCACTTCAGTACTGAGCAGGGCAGTTATAAGCAGTACTTATAGACCAGTAAAAGTGTTCTTTTACCTGTCTGGTGTGCAAAGGTGCCCCCTTTGACTTGAAGCCTCCTTGTGAACTGCATTCTGAGGCACTGAAGTGATCAGAGCTGGTGGAGGAACGTTTGGAAAGCGTGTCACAGCCCCCAACAAAGGTATTGTCCAGTGGCAGCTCCTGTATGACATGATGCTTTTTCACAGACACCGGAGTGTCAGCTTTGAGGTGGAAGGCCGACTGGGGTGAAGCGGACTTGTAGTGCCGGGCCAAGTCTGGGCTGCTGGGTTTGAAGGTGGTAGTAGGGGTGGCATTCCAATCAAAGCGTCCAATCCCGGGCTCCTCGAGCTCAGCCGGGAGACTGATGGTTCCATTTATGGGTTCGTGGGCAGGGTCGTCGGGTTTGTTCTCCTCGATGGTGACAAAGTTCAAGAGGGAGCTCTTTGGCGACTTCCTCTTTTTGCGCTTCTTCTTCTTGTTTTGCTTGTTCTCCTGGTTTGGGGACATCCACTCGGCACCCTGCTTCTTTCTCTGAGCAGCTTTGAACTGCGAGGCGTGTCGGCAGCGTACCAGAACTGTTATGAAGATGACCACAATCACTACCATAGCGCCTGTCACAATGGCAATTATGGTTTTCAGATTGTCAACATTCTGATAAGTCTCACTGCTCTCGCCAATGTTTCTATCCAGCGGCGTTTCCATTTTCCGTCGGATGAGGTCATGTATGTACGAGGAATTGCCAACTGTGTCGTTCACGAACAGGAAAACGAGGACAAGGGTGTGCAGGGACTTTGGATAGCCGAGATCACTGATGTTGACCACTAGCCTGTGGAGGCCGATGTCTGCAGGCGTGGGTTTCTGCTCTAATGTGATGTTTCCCGTTACGGGGTCGATTCTGAAAAGACCTTCTTTGTTGCAACTAACAATAGTGTACTTGAGTTCTGCATTCATACCTGTATCGCCATCTACTGCAAACACCTCGGCCACAACCGATCCTGGAATCGCAGAGAGTGGCACTAGTTTGAAAGAGGTGTTTGATGGTGGGTAGATGACGATGGGGGTGTTATCATTGACATCAATGACATTGATGGTCACCTTGGCAGCTGATGAACACGGAGGGCTTCCATTGTCCACGGCTCTGACGTCAAAGGTGTAGGAACTTTGCTGCTCACGGTCAAAGGAAACGTTGGACTTTATGACTCCAGAATCTGGGTCCAGGATGAAGTTCTCATTATCGTTGAGGATTGAGAGTCTCACCACTGCATTTTCACCAGCATCTGCATCTGTGACTGTGATTACTCCAACTGTACTATATTTAGGCAGATTCTCCGACACAAAGAACTGAAAGTGGTTGTGTGTAAATTTAGGGCTATTGTCATTTTCGTCCAGTATGGTCACAATGACTGCAGCTTGACTCTGCAGAGCCCTGGTGCCATTGTCTCTAGCGGTGACCGTAAAGAGGAACCGCTCTTGTTCCTCCCTATCAAACACCCTGGATGCGGTTAGCACTCCTGTTTTGCGGTCAAGATCAAAGAATGATGCGTTGGGTCCAAGTTGGTAGACAATCTCCGCATTCCGTCCGCTATCCTCATCTGTGGCGCTGATGGTTGTCAGGAACATGTCACGCTGGTTGTTCTCCATGACTGCCAGCTCGATGACAGGCTGGGTAAAAATGGGCGGATTGTCGTTCTCATCTTCCAGCCGTACTCTAACCAGGGCAGTCTGGTTCAAACTAGGTTTTCCAGAGTCAGAGGCCACAATCTTGAAGATGTACTCCTTGGTTCCTTCATAATCGAGCAGTGCAGATGTTTCTAACAAATACTGGTTATCATAAACTGCTTTGAGGTGAAAGGGAACATCTTTTTCAATGAAGCAAATCACCTTGCCGTTGACATCTGTGTCTTTGTCAGATACAGTAATGAGGGCAATCTTGGTGTTTATTGGATCTTTTTCAGAGAGCATTACGGTACCATTAATTGGACTGATGATGTATCTCAGGTCAATGTTTGGAGCATTGTCGTTAACATCGGTCACATTGATAGTTATGGTGGCTCTCGCTGGACTTGAGCTTCCATCGCTGGCTAGTACTGTGAGTTTGTGAATGGCAGTCTCCTCTCTATCAAGCGGCCTTTGAACTGTTATGAGCCCAGTGGTGGAGTTCAGAGCAAAAAGTCTCCGTGTCGCTGGAGACACCTGGGTACCAAACATGTATTTTATTTCTGCATTGGCCCCCACATCTGCATCGGTGGCTTGCAGCTGAACTACAGATGTCCCAACGGGAGAGTTTTCAGGGATGTGGACCTCAATTTGGCTCTCTTTGAAGACAGGCCGGTTATCATTAACATCAGTGACAGTCACCTGTAGAATGGCAGTGCTGGATTTCTGTGGGTTCCCCCCATCCTCTACTTTTACTTTCATCACATAAGTATCTTTCTGCTCTCTGTCTAAATTCTGTTGAACGATAAGCTGAGGCCATTTCTCTCCCTCTGGTGTCTCCACAATATCCAAACCGAAGGCACTCTGCCCGTTCAACAGCTCGTATTTGTGTACGCTGTTGGGTCCGGTATCTGGATCAGTGGCAGAAGGAATAGCAAAGCGGCTGTTGATGAGTGTGTTTTCTGGAATTGAAATGTTGATCACAGGAGAGGGGAACATGGGGGCGTTGTCATTGGTGTCTTTGACAATTATCTTAATTTTGATTAATCTGAAATAGTCATTGGGTAAAATGACCACCTCAATTTCAAAGGAGCACTCGCTGTCTTCAAAAGAGGGGCCAGGACAGAGTTTCTCCCTGTCTATACGGTTGGAGGTGGTAAAAATTTCTCCTGTATTGCTCATCACTCTAAGTAGCGGGGTGTCACCTGCTTTCGAAACAAGTCGGTAAACCAGATTACTGCTAGCCGCGGTGGCAGAGTACATATGGGAGATGTTCAAGTCCTTTGGTATGTTTCCAATAAGAACATTCTCCTGTAGCTCTTCTCGAATAGGGTAAATGAGCTCTTGGGCAATGGTTGGATCTAACCAGAAACAAGCAACTAATGTTGCCAACAAGAAAAAATCCCTTAAATCCATGACAGCAGTTCACACGTGTTCCCGCTGCTTTAATTCAAACAGTTGTCTCCATATGGTGTTGTCAGAGCCAAGGTTTCACAGAGCCTTACATTTGTAGATAAAGAGCAGCCAAACACGACCCTACAACACACAACATTATAATACGTTACAATGAATTCCATAATATTCAACACTCAAGGCATAAAACCAACAAATGGTCCATCAAAACCAATATAATTAAAAAATCAAATAATAAATGTTTACAGTTTGGTTTATAGTATGGCTTTACAAAGATGGCATTGCATTCTAGTTATAATTCTTCAATTCATTCTAACCACCACTACTGCCTGGTCTTTACTGTAATCATTTCCCTGTGCATACACAGAGGCTCTAGATAAAATAATTCAGCCAGTCAAGCACTCAGCATCACCTTTTAAGAAATTTCACATGAAATGTCTAATGTCACCCCCTTCAAAGTGACGCATCATGCATTTGGGAGTTAATCTAATTATTATTTCATTGTGAATAAATAGCATATGCACGAGAAGTGACAGTGTGTTTTGAACAAGACGGTACATAAATTCTGCATGCAAACCCGTTTGGGTGTATGCATGCATGCATGCGTTTTCTTACCTCGGTTCACTGTGAGCGCGCTCATACGGAGGTTACCAAATTCGAGACCATAGTGACAAATCCGTTCGACCAGTCAGAAAAATGATCTGCCTCCAGAATAATATGAAGATATCCGTATTGATCACTGCTTTGAGGACTAGTTCAGTAAAGACTTAAGTATTTTAGTCATGGGGGGAAAAAAAATCCAATTCAAAGCACAGCTGGTTTTGGGGGGAAATATTGATTTAAACAGCAATCAATCAGACAATCTTTATGAACTTTCCCCCGCAGATCAGCGTGCGGTCGGGGGCGCGCGGAATGCGGTGGTCGGTGATGAATCAGGTGATCCACGCGCGCGTTAACGGTCCCGCACGGTCATTCCGCATTACCGGAGGAACCCTTATGAAATGTACCTGTTCTGTTCAAATATCAACATAAACTATCCCATCAGAGAAAAAGAGTCAAGTTCAAATGCGATCAGATCATTTCCCTCTCAGTCCTCAGTCAGAAAGAAAATCCACGGCTTCTGTCCCGGTGTCTTGTGCGTGATTCGCCGCGCACACCTGAATGAAGAAAAGTCCAAACGGTGGGATGTGTTGGGATGCTTATCCTCGCTCTCTCCTCTTCCCCAGACTGAATTTCTCTCAACAACTCTGAGTATGCCCACAGGGGAACGCCCCCTCGGCTGCTGATTGGTCCGTCTCTTCATTAACGTCGCAGAAAGGGGAGGGGGAATAATGTGATTGGTTAGAATTAACGTCACTCAAGCGCGCTGTTGAGACGGAGCGAAATGCCTCAGAAAGACTCTGCGGGCTGCGGGATGAGGAGCTCCGATCCACGGTTCCATTTCCCTTTATTAAGACTATTTAATGTATTTGTTTACAGTCAAATAATCCGTACACAAACTAAAAATGTTTTGTCACTTGTGAATGACAGTTATTTGGAGTATTAAATAGTGCAATGTCGGCGTCAAACTGTTTGCAGTGACTAAAAGCGTTCCAGAACAAATAAAGCCTGTTAGACAGATGCAAAATGTAAAGTATATATAGGCTACTTAAAGCTATGCTTCTGTCAAGTTATATATTTATTAGGTTGGTAGGAATATTAGCTACACTACTTTCTACATTTGTTGAATTGTTAGTACGGAAACATCAGTTTATTTTAGGCTATAATTGAATCTACAAAGTTAGTTTTCTACTTTTCTCAATATTGATGATCGTTAAACCATCATGTGACATTTTCTTGTACCACCTGACTGCCATCAGTACATTTTACACTTGTATTAAACAGATTTTAAAAGCTCGAATAGGTTAGTATATTAACATTGACAAACATTTTGGAACTGTAAAATATAGTCACCAAAATCCTCCCATAATGCTTTGTGCCTGTAAAATTCTGTTTATAAAGTTTATGAAGATAAATCTTGTTTGAAAGGTAGCCTATTCAATTGTGAAATTCAAAATTGTAATTAGTTGCCAGTTATTTAGTTGTTCTTTTAAGTAAGGTAACAGGGTTGAAATATGTAACAGTAACAAAACATTCTAAGATCTAAAGTCTTAAAGATCTAAAATAGTTTCATCTATTCTATTTAAGGTTTATTAGACTGACTAGAGATGAGTCTGTCAAGAGCTGGACACCAACAGGAAAGCGGAGCATGTTTAGTTGAGTTGTGGTAAACAGCACCATCTAGAGGCGCGAACACGAGACACATGCGCTTATCTCTCATCTGATACACTGAGGGACGACACTCCTGTCGAGGTTTCAGGTGTGTGTGTGTGTGTGTGTGTGTGTGTGTGTGTACGTTCGCAAAAGCTTTGTTAGGTCAAAGAGGGAGGGACAGAGCCAGTCTGGTTCTTGGAAATTATTAGCTCTTTTTTCCACTGACATATCAAAGATTACAAGGAAAAAAGGGAGATAGAGGAGTAAAAAAATATATTTTTGGCTGGCTGACAACCTGGGCTGACCTATCATTTCTCAAATTCAAGAACTATGACTAAAGCATATGAAGTTAGTAAAGAGACATCATAGGGGTCATATTGTGTTGAAGGAATACATTTTCATGTTCCCATCAAATTGATATTGAATTAAATATTAAATTAACATTTAGAAATCACATTCATTTCTTTTATCACAATATAACAATTATATATGATTTTCCATCCTGTTCTATCCATGTCCTTTATGACATCATCATACAGGAAGTGGCATCATTTTGGAGGGAAACCAACAAGAAAATCATCAGTGAGTATTAGAAATACATTTGCATTGTCTTGTTTTAAAATATTCTATCTTGTTTGATAAAATTTCACAAATCTGTATGCTCTTATAAATATTTCAAACTTCAAGTTAACACTCTCTTGTAAACTAACTATCAAACCTTCAGTGGCTAACTTTCTTGCTATTGTATCAAAATAAGTAATTAAATTACAACACAAGCATATTCATTTCTGAAGGTTACAGAGTTCAGTTCATTCAGGGTGCATTGTGGGTTTGACCTTTTGGATTTGGTAATGTTACACAGCCAGGCCAGAGTGTGTAAGGAATGGGTGATTTCCATGGATATTAGATTAGCTATTAAGTTTTGCTTTTCCACAGCAATAAATTAGAGTCCCATAAGAGCTGAGCTCTGATTTTCACATCAATATTTTCCTTTTTATTTTCTGCATTGCTTTTTTTCCTTGTATGAATAATGCACACAAGCTCATGTCTATGTTGCTGGACTGTTGATAGTTTATGTAAAGGATTATTGCAGACCTGACAACCTTTCAATAGTGTATTGAAGGAACTCTATTACAACAGTAAGACCATGAATTATGAAAGACGAAACATAAAATGTATTGATAAAGCACCCTGCCCCTGTTGAGCCAATTTAACCACAGATAAACTCATTGTTAAAGTGTAATTCTTTCACAAAATCCACTATGATTAGACATAAGCCCTAAGGTCAACTGAGAAAGCCACATATTGAAAGATATTGACATATTTGAGCGGTTCCTTTGTGAAAAGGTGAGTCACTTCCTTATAGAGATTGAGCTTTCTCCTTCCTAAAAGCTTTACGATTCAATGCATTCAAAGCTCAAATGTTCTTTAGAGATCAAACAAAAAAGGAGCACATTGCTTTTGTATTACAAGAACTAATATAAAAACATCTTGTTGAACCTCTAGATGTCAGATAGATCATGGTGAACTTTCACAGTACCTCCACCTTGGATAAAAGTGCTATAAATAATTGTGTTAAAGTTTGACTGTTACATTTTGCAGTTTTCAAAATGTCATTTGTGTCTGATGCGTTTCTAAAGCGTGTTGTGATTTGTAACAGTGCTGCTCTTTGTAAAATATACTTTTTGAAAACAACAATACTGATTAAAAAATTGATATTTTTAGATATTAAGAATTATTTTCATAGAATGAATGATTAGTGGATATTTTCCACTTGTTTTTTTAGGAACACATACACTCTAAATTTAGCTTCAATCTAGTGAACATAAATCTGCCAAAGATTTAAGACAAAACAAGTGCAAAATCTGTCAATGAAACATGCAAAATTTAAATTCAAGATAAATATTCCTAAGTATATAGGTTAGGTGGTTTTGCTTTTCAGGTAAATTCATCTCGTTTCAAGGACCTTTACATATTTTACAGAAAACAAGGCCAAGATACACCGATTTGATTAGGAACACGCCTTCTTTGCAGTGTGCTTTCAGTTTTCAATGTTTAAAGGTTTTTCAACATCTCATGTTTCCATTTGAAAAACCTGGTGAATTTAAATACAGGCTTTCTGTGAACTCTGCAAAAAGAGCTAATCAAACCCGAAGCGAGAAAGCTTGGTTTCTTAGATGCACGTCTGTGAACCAAATACATTTACAGAAAGGCTTCAGAAATGCACAGTCACTGTAAGTCATTAAAATATGGAACTGTAAAAAGATAACCAAAATAGAAGTGCGGCTCCTAACTGCAATAAACTGTAAAACATCTAAGTGGCACTTTAAAGCATCCGAGTGATCCAGAAAGCAAATCTTCTTTAGGTTTCATCCTGTTCTCGTCTCTTACAGTTTGCGACTAATTTCAGTGCCACGTCTGCCGTTCCGAGAGAGCGTGGATGTGGAGGTATTTGAGAAAACGTGTCTCGCACATGCATAAATAAACATTCACACATGCACACATGTGCGGTGATGACTGTAGCTGTGGCTGCTCGGCTGTGGCCAGATGATGGTTCGGTCCAGCTCTCCGGCACCACATACTTGCCTGCCAACCTGGCCTATCTACCTCTCACTGTGTGTGTGTCTGTGGGAGTGTGTGAAAAGCAGAGATGGGGTGAGAGAGAGGCGATCTCTGGGGTTCCGGACACTCCTGCTATCTTTAGGCACAATCTGGGCCGGTGCAGGATTGGACAGAGCAGGCCAGAGAGTGATAAATGTTCACCAACGGCCCATGTGGCACTGCCAAGAGATGAGTTTACATCACAGTCTCATTACAACTTAGATACAAGGTTACTGGGACAACAAAGCAGCATCCAAAACAGAATGATGGCGTCCAAATTTAACTGAAGCGAGCATGATGGAATCTAAAGGAAGTTAGATTTGGCGAGAGCCTTAACCCCAGTAGACGTTGAGAAGGACGTGTCTCCTCCAGTATTCAGATCAGCGCTCAGCTGATAAGGGGTTTTCTGTGGTTAATTTTAAAAATATTACATGTGATTCCCCCAGTTGTGAATATGTGATTACATCCTTGAATTCAGCTATTACAGGAAGGCATTAGCGTTGTGATGTCAGTGCGGGTGTCTGTCATTTCCTTGTGTTTTCTAGAAAGTGAGAGGTTGACAAAATCAAGCCTGAGGGATTTAATGAGAGCTGTGATGTTTTAATAATGGAACACTTTAAAGAATTTTTCACCCATAAATGGAAATTCTCTCATCATTTACTCACCCTCATGTCATTCAAAACCTGTGTGCCTTACTTTCTTCCATGTACTGAAGCATACAAGACGAAATTTTGAAGGTCTTATGAGAGTTCGTGGCCATGGCAAAAATCACCATAAAACTAGTCCATGCGACTTGTGCACTATATTTTAAGACTTTTAAAGTCATATATATCTTTTTTTTAGAAGAAAAAAAAAGAAAAAAGATCATTATTCACTGAAAATCTTCTCTGCTGAAAAATCTTCAAGCAGCTTTTTGGCATTAAATGACAAAAGGGAAAAATAACACCAAAAGTATTGAAAAATAAGCCCATATAACTCATACTTTTGGTGTTTTTTTTCCCCCCCCTTTTGTCATTTTATGCCAAGCAAACCCTAATGCTTAAAATAATTAATTGGTTTGAGTAGGGTAAACTTAAATTAAACAAATTAGTTCAATCAAATGAACTTTTATGAATATTTAAAACTTTATTTCTCTTTTGAGTTCACAAAACTGACACATTTTAAGTAGGCTAATCTGAATTGTTTCATTGTTTTGTGCTTTATGAACTTATGAGATTTATGGGGAGTTACCATCATGGTGATGAGCGGAGCATGAGCTTAGTTTGAGAACAGATAATGTTAAATGTTCTATGTTGCCGTACTTATTCAGAATTTGCTATGCTATGCTAATACTATCAAAGCATCGTGTTACCAATTAGCAAGTTAGCATTTCCTGAATCAGCTAGTTAAGCTAGCCAAGTTCATTTATAAAATTAGTTTACACAAATATTTTCAAATTAAGAGCAGTTAAAATGAATGAGTACAAAATAATAATCTGCCAGTTCTGCTTCCTAAAACCTTGAATTTCTTAACTTAATCGTTTTAATGTAACTGATTACCTAAAATTTGAGCCAACTGATTCGGGTTTACAGTGTGCTTTTAAGTTTTTTCTCTTTTTGTGTTCTATGGACAAATTTCACCATATAGGTTTGGAACAACATGAGGGAGGCAGAGTAAGTATTTATTTATTTATGTTTGTTTGTTTATTGGCATACTATTGCTTTTACTGCAGCAAGGGTGATTTAATCTAAGGGAAGTTAGTAGAACTATATATTACAGGAACACATCAGCAAAAATGTGGTCACGAGTTGCTGTCTGGCGTGTCCTTATGTGTTTTCCAGAATGTGAGAGGTTGACAAAATCAACTCCATGGGACTTAGTGAGAGCTGTGAAGTTTTAGTGCCTCCATATTTTTTTTTTCTTCTTGTTTTAGTGTGAGCGTGTGTGTGTGTTATACAGTGGCCTCAAACTTAAGCAACTTTTAAAATGTCTGAATGTCATTGCATTAGAAAACAAAATATATCAAACCAAGTGGCATTTGCAAGCAAATGCTGCACAGGCTTTTCTCAGAACTAACTTTCTGAGCCATTTTTACATTGACTTATAACCAACTGGGCTCAAGGTGATTTTTTTATGGATGAATGAAGTCAGTTCTCAAGTTCACACAGGTGTCCTACATCAAATCAACTATGGATTTGTTCAGTTAACTTTTGACAACCGTAAAGTATTATGATATTGTTGTCTTCTTTTTGAACAATATATCTATTGTTTGATCATTTCAAACCTAACACCTCTTTTTGTGAAATGTTTTGCTGGAAAAGAGTGCTTGTGCTAATGTCTTTAAATGCCACTTGGTTTGATGTGTCGCAATCCGACGTTCATACATGTGGCTTCAGTGTCCAAATGTTTTTTGGGGCCCACTGTATTTGAGAAAATGTGTCTCGCACATGCATAAATAAACATTCACACATGTATCTCAGCAATCCCTACAGCCTTTGCAGTCTTCCTCGTATATATCTGGACGTTTTCCTACTAATAACAGCACGTAGCGTTTATGCTCTTTTGTTTCTCTGATTCAAAGTGAAGTCCTGTGTACTGTATGTGGGTCACGAGTCGTCTGCAGAGATCTAAAGTGTCTATGAATAACAGGAAATGAGGAGGAGACAGAAATGGAGGGGAAATGGAGAAAAGGAATGAGAGGAGATGGAAATAAAAGAGTGTTGGGCTCTCATAACAATAATCTTTACACTTCCAAATGGAATTTCATCCCCTGCTTGCTAAGCCAGTGTCAGCGCCGCAGCCCGTGGGGAGCACAGCAGTGTGTATTAATTACAATTCAGATTCACGCTTATTTGAATCACACAAAATTAAAATTCTTCCATTTCAATTTGCTTCCTGAGAAGGAAATGTCAGCAGACAAAGGGTTTTTTTCCCGACTATGGGGAAACGTGCTTTATTTATTTTTTTTATCTCCTTTTCAAGCTCCTCA